>NC_083334.1:17908882-18210036 GCF_963455315.2 Globicephala melas | reverse complement strand
TTTGTTTTTCTTTCCATTTCTCTAGGAGGTGGGTCAAAAAGGATCTTGCTGTGATTTATCTCATAGAGTGTTCTGCCTATGTTTTCCTAGACAAAATAGAGCTTTTTGAGCAGAGATGTGATTCAAACACAGGTGCATATTTGGAAATTTAAACTGACTGTTTTGATATTGAGTAGGAGACATATGGAAACTAGATAGAAATCTGTTTCAATAACCAAACAGGCATGTTAACTCACTTGATTAGAATGGAAAATTTTGTTATAGTCCAGGAGCTGTTATAAAGCCAATATAACTGAACCTCAGAATAGAGAAGGATCAATACTAAGCAGACATTATATATTAGCAGTGTGTACTTACAACTGACCAGATTTATTCCTATGTGTTTAGAGACAAATATGACAGGAAAATGACAGCTGGCAATAGTGTCACATTCCTGCACTCTCTTGAATGCTCCCCCATCAAGACTGCTGATTTCTCAGTTAAAATATATCTATTTTCCCTAAAAATCATTCCCCTTGTCACTGGAAAACAAGTTGTGTTCTTCCAGTTTCCTATTTTAGCACAATTCAGGAAGATTCTGCTGACAAAACTGAAAGTTTACTATTTCTCCATTCAATTTTTAGAAAGGCATTATCCACAATCAAGGTGGAAATCTCAACAAATGAGATAGATTTGTACTTTCTGAGCCCAAGATATTGTTTGGTTTATGGCAGAATTCGAAGACAACGCTGGGAATATGGGAATAGCACCTAGATTTTTCCATCATATTTTCTCCGGCTATAGCAAAGACCAATGTAAAGTACTTGGTAACATAATGATGTTACTCTCAGCACTACATGCATGTCTTCATGGAAATAGGACTACATGCATGTCCCCACATGCATGTGCACACACGCACACACACACACATGCATGCACACTTCTTCATATTAAAAAACATTAGGTCAAGATGATGTACATCAGATCAGGATGATGATTTACAGGATTAGCAATTTTGGGTAGAAATATCCCCATGTTAATATTCTCTAATTCAAGTTACAATGAAGGTGAAGCAATGTTCAGTTATGTGATGTCTCAGTAAGATTAATAAGGAAAATGAAAACCAAAAAAAAAAATAAGCTTAGGGTTTTTTAAATTGTTATGCAATGAATAAAACTTAAAAAAAAATTTTTTTATAGCTTGTGTAGATCCACATTACTGGTACGTAGCCAGCAGCGTAGGGTTGAAAGCCCATCTCAAAATTAGTATATGATTCTTTTCCCTGTGGTGCACACCGTGATGTGCTGCCCAGGTGCCCAGTTGTTGGGTGGGCTATGCACAGGTATCGGTCAGCTATCACCTCCTTCAGGGATTGCCTCAGCTGGAGAAGGCTGTCTCCCCAAGATGGCAGCCTTTCACCCCATGGCTCACATCTAATGACTGATCTCTGAAAGATGACTTTGGCCTGGCCAGCTCAGCACAACTAGGGACAACTCTGAGGGGCCATTCTACCTCCAGAACTTTCCATGGAGTTAACCAAGACTGTCTTGGGTCTGCATCACAGTTCAACTGCTTCCTCTGCCAAATCCTGAATTCTCTACCATCTTTTTCAAGTACTAATCCCAAGGGGATGCCTTATTAAAGGTCCTGCATGGTAAGAGCCATCATAGCATCAGCAACCTAAATCGTGACACATCTTTTACTAGAAAACTAGGAAGACATTTATTTAAAAAAAAAACTCATTTATTTCTCAATAAAAGTTGTGTGCTAAGTTCACTGAAATATAAAGTTCAAGCTACTATTTTGAAATTCCCAATACGGAAATGCCCTACTTAGTGATCCTGCACCAGTTCTTAGGCAATGACACCTGAACACCTGTGTGTTCATTCCCCACATTCAGTGCTATGCTTCACTGGCAAAGAAAGGACAAAGATAATTTTCCATAGCAACTAAAAATTTGATAAGTCAAACAAGCTATTCTCATGCCCTCAAACCTCCACCATCATCCAGAAATAGAACTGGAATAAAACAGTAGACACCTGATGTGAAAGGAAAACACTGTTTGTGAAAACATTTGAAAAACAATATAATGTGGAAAACAACTATCTATGTTGACCAAAATTATTAGGCAAAAGTAATTTATTTGCCTTCCTTTAGACAGAGCCTTAAATAAAACAACTATCATAATTGAATTCTAATAAATCAGTATCATATGATTCAATTTTGCCTCAAACCTTATCTGTGGAACAAAGCTAGGTACAATAAATCTTTTAGCTATGAACAGAGGGAATTCCAATATTTCACAAAAAGCAGAAATGTTATATCAATGGAACCTGATAAAGCGTTGTGTCACAAAAAGGTAAAATGGATAGGCTTTTAAGGAGAAATCTTGGAAAATTTACAAATTAAAATAAAAATACTTGTAACCTGCTATGGGTTGAACTGTATTCTTCCTAAAAAAATGTAGGCTGAAGCCCTAACTCCCAATTCCTCAAAATGTGGCGTTATTTGGAAGTGAGAACTATACAGAGATAATGAAGTTAAAAAAAGGTCGTTAAGAGTGGATTCTAATCCAATATGACTGATGTCCTTTATAAAAGGCAATTTGGATACAGAGACTGATATGCACAGAGGGAACACTGTGGAAAGATGCAAGGAGATGCCCTGTGAAGACTGGAGCTAAGCTGCCTCAAGCCCAGGAACACACTGATGCAGCCACGGAAAACACAAGGGAGGAGCCACCTTCCACTGGTTTCAGAGGGAGCACAGCCCTGCTGATAACTAGACTGCACACATCTAGCCTCCAGAAGCATGAGACAGATTTCTGATTTCTAAGCCACTCTGTGCTTCCTTGTTATGGCAGCTCTAGGAGAGAAAAACATAGCCTAACATTTAAAAAATTGATTTCGATATTTTCTCATTTTCTAGTGTTTTCTCGACCTTGTGTTCAGTTATATGATTTGATTCATTATATTTATATATTATATATAAAACAAATTCCACACATATTGTATATATTATATATATGTTACATATAGAACAGATATTATATATACTATACATAGAACTGAAACTTGTGATCAGTTATATGATTTGATATATGTATTTTATATATTATATATAGAACAGATATATTATACATATATACACACACAAACACACGAGAATCTATTTTGTATATTTATATGGAACTGGTTTCAAAAGCCACAGTTGCCATGTTATCACTATTTTATAATATAACATTACAAAAAGTCTTACAAAAAGCATTATGCTAAGCTGAAATATCCAACTTTACAGAAAAATATGCCCTTGAAGGAAGTTTGGTCTAAAATCACTTTAAGCAACTGCAAATGTCAGCCTGGGTTTAAGGAGCTGAACTCCAACAGGGCAACTGAGTATTTGTGCCAGTTCTGAACAACAACTTCCTTGCTGTTACTACAACTGGGTGATGAAGTTATAGCATAATGTTAATAAAATGCAATTCCTTCACTCAAACTCTGCTCTTATTTTTAGTTATATTAATGTCATAACTGCCTAACTGGGCATGCTAATAGCCCTGATGATTAGGTTAAAAGATTTTGAGGGAAGAAATTAGTATGATTTAATTTTAAAGAATCAAGTTCAGGAAAGTTGTTCCTAACTTTTTTTTAAATAAAAAATTTAAATAGTTTTAAAAAATATTTATTTATTTATTTATGTTTGGCTGCGTTGGATCTTCATTGCTGTGCGCAGACTTTCTCCAGTTGCAGCGAATGGGGGCTACTCTTCCTTGTGGTGCGAGGGTTTCTCATTGCAGTGGCTTCTCTTGTTGCAGAGCACAGGCTCTAGGCATATGGGCTTCAGTACTTGTGGCACACGGGCTCAACAGTTGTGGCTCCTGAGCTCTAGAGCACAGACTCAGTAGTTGTGGTCCACGGGCTTAGTTTCTCCACGGCACGTGGGATCTTGCTGGACCAGGGCTCGAACCCGTGTCCCCTGCATTGGCAGGCGGATTCTTAACCACTGCACCACCAGGGAAGTCCCACAATTTTTAATAATAATGAATAAGTGATTAAAGACACTTCACAGGTTTTGTTTAGATCCTCAGTAATGTATCGGGATGTCACATAGTGTCAGCTATTTCAAGTTTCTCAGAGATATCCTCCTGAGGCTATCCCATTTTGTCTTTGCCATCACCTCATAATATAAAGGAACATGAGGACTCCCAAAGGTTGTAATTTCATGCTAGGAAATAGGAGGCATAGAAGAAGTTATCAGCAAAGAGATACTGAGTTGTGTGTGAGCATATCTCCAATAATAAACGTTTCCGGCTGGAAATGCCGAAAGTACCTTAGGGACTGGTTATACCTCAACACAAAAGGCTATCACTTGTCAGTAAGAGTAAACACAATCATTATAAACAACCAAAACACTGTCCTGCACAGAAAATGGTCCCAGAATAGGAAACAGACGTAGTTCATTGGATTTTGACTTTTGTAGATTGCTCTGTCTAATCATTTACCATTTGCATGCAACAGTAGCATCCAGACATAACTGATGTTCTAAACATCTCAGGGCATATACCCAAGTAACCATGCGTCAGGAAAATACAGTCCTTCAAGGATGATGGGTATCTTCCTACTCACTCACAAATATGTCATGCCAGCACATACAATATATTTTCATTTTACTTTAATTAGCATTGTATTATTTTATGTATTGAAATAACTTAAAGTATTTAAAATTTCCAGTGTGAGATTGATCTTAGAGCCAGGCATACTCACCAAAGCTTGCCAGGGGTGCTCACTGCTGGCCATTGCCGGAAATCATCCCAATGGCTCCATTACAACTGTGATGAAAGTGATTTTCCCGTACTCTTAGTACCTGTAAGTTAATTATATTAATTAGTTTATACTTTCAACCTTGACATTTTACTGGTAGGTAGAGTGAAATGCAAGGTCAATATTAGTGTGTTATTTAGTGTGGGTTATGGGAGAAGAATATGCTGAAGACAAATTTAATCTTTTAACAATTTTCTTAAGAAAACAAACTGTTAGTGACCTCTGAGAAGGGAGAGTTATGAAGGAAGAGAGAAGGGGAGGGAGGGGGAGAGAGAAAGGATGGTGGTGGGGAGAGGCAGCTATTAGAATTAACACATTGAAAGTGAAGAAGAAAAAGTAAGGTGATGCTTAAATTGGGAAATTCTCAATAGAGTCAAGACAATGAGCAAGTTCAGTAGTCAAATCTAACTGTCTGGACATTCACTGTGTTCCTACCTCCATTTTGATGCCTGCAAATCCCTTGAAATTATTAAGTGTTTCCAATGTTCTTTTTGTTAAGTAATGTTTGGCTATTCCCATTCTGATTGTAAATTGCATATTATCAGTAATCCTGTACTTATCAGTTCATGAGAGAACTTCTATCAAATAATGCTCTCAGTTACAGAAAAGCTTAAAATTAAACAACTTTTTAATGTTTTCTATAGATTAGCAAAAGGATGATGCATTAGACTATGCCTAGAATAGTCAGAGAAATATTCTAATGGGTAATGACTTTGATCTGAGTATTAAATGAACTGACATTTTCCAGATGGACAGAACAGGTAAATAAAGGAGGAAGTTAACAGTGAGAAGTGACCTAGATTGCTGTTAAATGCATGTACTATGTCATAGGCATGGATTCCAATTTGAGGTTTTCTATGTACTGCATGTATTATCAAGCTAGGTAACCTAATCTTTCTTGACTTTAATTTCCTCATATAAATAAGGGCTATAAAAGACCAACCTCATTAGATTGTTGGAAGAGGTAAGTGAGATAATGCAGGTAGTCACAGAGCATGCAGTGTCTGACATATAGTAAGTGCTCAGTAAGTGTTGGTCATCATTATTTTTATTATCATCCTCCTCACATCAAAGTGCCTTTTGAAGTGTGTATTCAATTCACTGTGGATTTCCTTTATTTTCCAAGTGAAACAGGAACAATAATAGACCATAAAATAATAAAGCTCTGAGTTGATATAATAAAATTTGGCACATTTCTGAAATTATTACTTTTGTTTTTAGGTAATCATTACATACATTAAGTAATCTTGTATAACATCAGTTGATAATCTCAGTTAATTATTTAAGTTGTTTTCAGTTCTAGTTTACAGAAAGTTAATCGGATATTAATCCCTGATAATTGTCAGGACTCTTAGACAAGTTTAATTTCCTCAATCCAGAGATTTTCTTATTTTTATTTTGGTCCTCCTTGCTATTTCAACCTAGACTTTTGTACTGATTGTGTTTGAAGCATCACAACATAAAATCTTCTCAAAATTGAAGCTACAGTTACATACTAAAGTATAATAGCAATGTCTAAACCAGCTTTTCCAATTTTTTCCTGTTATAGTAATGATCTAGATCATGTGTTTGTTTATTCTTGACTTGACAGGTTTGGACATTTCACCTTATTGAGTTGGCGTTATTGCTGCTACATCAATAGAGGGGATAGAAGCAGAGCATGATGGGTCAGACTTAATTCTTTTCCCTATCTGGCTTCTCTGATGATGACTCAATTACTCTCAACAAACAGCTCTTGAAGACTGTGTATACCATGTGTAGAATTCCCTTAGGTTCACAGAGAACAAAGCAACTTATCTTAGCATCTTCTTTTCTGTTCAAACCACTCTCCAGAACTGACTGATTTTCTTTTTTTCAGTAATAGGACTCAAGGTCTCTCCACAGTACTGTAGAAATATGAAAATTTTTGTTGGATTTTCTTGAGATCAACACGGATACTTTTCTTTTTTTTTTTTTTTTGGCTGCATGGGGTCTTCGTAGCTGCATGCAGGCTTTCTGGCTTTCTCTAGTTGCGGTGAGCGGGGGCTACTCTTTGTTGAGGTGTGTGGGCTTCTCACTGCCAGTGGCTTCTCTTGTTGTGCAGCACAGGTTCTAGTGCTCGGGCTTCAGTAGTTGTGGCACGCAGGCTTAGTTGCCCCTCGGCATGTGGGATCGTCCCTAACCAGGGATCGAACCCGTGTCGCCTGCATTGGCAGGCGGATTCTTAACCACTGCGCCACCAGGGAAGTCCCAACACAGATACTTTTGACTCTCATCTTGTGTGGAGGGAAAATAAGCCTTCAAATGGTGTTCTGATATCTATTCAGATGTAACTGAGATGATTCAAGTAGATTGTAAGCTCTTTGATATAATAATTATTTCATTCAGTTATTATGCATTTATATACCATCTAATCTGTACTGAGATATGGTATCTTCTTAAACATTTATTGAATTGAAAAATAATATATCATTGATGGTTTCATTTAGAAAAAACAGGCAATAAGAATATTCAAAGAAATGGTTTGCTAAGTCAGACTCACAGGAATAAGAGATTTTAGACACTATCACACTTTACTATAGATGTCAAGGATACAAGTATCCATGAGGCAGAAATGAAGCAAAAAATAATGGATCACCATTATAGCTCATAAGGTGCTTTTTGCTGCATCAGGACATAGCCTGGCTAAATCTGATTTAGCAAATGAGTTCTCTAAGGGCTGTATGTACCATCACTTACACAAAATAAGTCATCTTGATCATGAAATATTATATTCATCTCTGTGGATGCATCACCACAAACCTAAGGCCTTAAAATAGCAGAAATGTATTATCTTACAGCTCTGTAGATTAGAAATCCAAGGTGGGTCTCACTGGGATAAAATCAAGGTTTGACAGGGCTGCATTCCCTTCTGGGGGCTCTAAGGAAAAACCAATTTCCTTGCTTTTTCCAGGTGCTAGAAGTCGACAGTGTGCCTTGGCTTGTGACCTCCTTCCTACGTCTTCAAAACCAGAAACTGTGGGTGGAGTCCTTCTCACACTGCATTACTCTCACCTTTTCTGCATCCCTTTTCCACTTTTAAGGATCCTTGTGATTACACTAGGTATATGCAGATAATCCAGGATAATCTCCCTATTTTAAGGTCAGCTGACTAGAAACTTGAATGCCATCCGGAACCTTAATTCCTCACTGCCATGTAAGGGACATATTCAAGGTTTCCATGAATTAGCACGTAGACGTCATTGGCGGGGCTTTATTCTGCCTATGTCAAGCATCTCCATTTTATGCTCTGATACTGACATAACAGATGATACATTCAACCAATCCACAGATTTCAGATTTGTTTATCATCAGTAAATCTAGAAAGACCAGAGGCATTCTGCTAAAATCACTTCAAAGTTAGCAACTCTTCCATCAGCAAAGACCATTAGTGTGTTGCCAGGTGATTTGGCAGGTTGCCTTTTTCTTTTTCTTTCCTTGGATAATCTGGTAAAGGGAGAGAATGGATTGCAGGTCTTTTGCTAATCCTTACTTTCCAAAATGATATACCATGTAATTTGAAGTCTTGGTTTGAGTGCCCCGTATCAAACCAGATATACATTAACTTTTGTAATATCTAATATATTACAGCTGTACATCAACAAATAGTTGAATAATAAAAGTATAAAGTTTCATATGTAATTAATTTTCCCTTTTCACATACAAGAATAAGTCAACCATCTATTCTTCTAGATATAGAAATTATATATATAGTTATATGGAAAGAATTATATATATAAAGAGAGAGATGGGGGGGTAGAATATTTTTAATTTTGGCCACATGCATCTGATCTCCATCTCAGTGAGTAAAGAATTTAATGACCTTGAGCGCTACCCTTTTTGAAGATTATGGAGCTGATTCTATCCAAGCTCATATGCCTCAAGTAAGTCTGTTGCCACACAGCACATGTGAGAGAGCATCATCATTTGCTATTTTGTGTCAGGATCCGGGATCCCTTAGGTTATATTTGGCATGATAACTGATTAAGAGAAATTTCTTTTTTTAAATTAAGAGTTAATGTATTATTATTCCCTTAAGAACAGTATGTCTTTGATGCAAACACCACCTACTAGAAATTTTTCTCCCCAGAAAAATCTACACCCAAGTATTCACTTTGCTTCTTCCCTGCAGAGAAACGTCCCATCCAAAAGAGCAATCCATCAGTATCAGTTCATTCATCTTTATTTCTTCTCTTATACCACTTCTCAGGACCTGAAACTATAGCATTTATTTATTTGTTTACTTACTATAGCCTCCCTCCTCAACTAATATGTAAACTCCATGAGGGAGAAACCTAAATAGTGCTTGGTGTTTAACAAATATTTTCTGGTAGGTGTTTAATAAATATTTTCTGAGTAAATGAATGGATTATCATAGAAAAGATGTAGCAGTTCTATCAAATCTGTAGGACTTTTTCCCAGCTCTTTCTGTAGGAACAATTTCAAAAAATCAGCTTTTAAAAGTTTAAGATTTGATAGTTAGAGCAACATATTTTACAAATATACTATTATTGGTATGTAGACTGAATAATGGCCCTCCAAAGATGTCAACATCCTAATCCCCAGAGTCTGTGAATATGTTATTTTACTGGCAAAAAGGACTTTGAAGGTTAGGACTCCAACATATCTTTGTGGGGGTGGGGGGGCATAATTTAACCCCAAACATGTTGCAATTTGGATTCAGAAAAAGTAATATCCAAGGATGTTATAATCTCAGTAGCATATAAAAATCCAGTTACTCATTTTCAAAGAGTTGTGACATGTCAGTACTACTTGGCATCTAAATAAAGGAGTGTTTAATGTGTACTAATCACCATAAAGGCACACTATTTCTAACTCTCATTCTATTCCAGGACATAGACTCAAGTCATACTTTCAGAAATAATGAGTAAGCAACTATCACAAAGGTGGTTATAGTTAATTTGCTTTGGTAAAAAATCAAGTGATCAGAAAGAAGCTGAACTTGTTTACAATAACGAACAAACTCTTAACGAAGACCATTTCTGAATGTCCACATTTTGTTTTCCAACATCTGAGAGATAATAACTATTGTGACAGGGTTTTATAGGTATTACTGCCTATATCTTAAAGACCATTAGAATTTCTTCTTTATACTAAGGAAACTGAAGCAGAGGAACATTAATTAACCTACCTAAATTCACACAGATTGCAAGTGCTAAAAGGAGGCATTGAATCCATATGTGATGCCAAAGCCTATATTCCTAACCACATTGGCTCCTGTAGCTAGGGATAGAAATACTGTATAACTATCTTCTATAGGGGTTCTGTGAACTCTGGAGAGAATCTGAGTTACATGCTTTGGAGACATACTCACATAAGTGCCAGGAGTCTCCAAAGCCATTCTGACCCATCCCCTTCTTTTTACTCACTTAATGAAAGAAAAATGGAACATGATGATAGTACACACTGGTAGGATTGGAGAGATCCAAAATTAAGAAAAACCCAAAATGTAAACCACCTTTTCCAGTGGTAAAGGTTGAAAACTTAATTTACACTACACATGAACCAATCCTTTTAATCTTATGACGCTGATGTGTAGCTTAAACTTATCCACTCAAATCACAGTGGAGAATTAAGCTATGGGTGGGTTCTGCGCCAGTGTTATCCTTGTAAATTCTGTCTTCTTGGAAGTATAAGTGTGCTGAGTAGAGCAGAATTAACGCTTCACCCTTCTAAATTGTCAGTTAAATTGCAGGTAAAAATTTGGGTATTTTGTGAATATTTCTGAAAAATGAGGTTTGTACCATGTTGTATTACACATATCCAGTTCTTATAATTTAGCAAGTTAGATATTTTAAAATAAAAGATCACAATTTCTAGTATTTAAAAATATAGGTTGCCAAAATTAATCTATAATATATTATCATGGTATAAAACTTTAAATGAATAAATCATTACATACTGAAATTTGAATTAATAAATATTAAATGAGCTGAGAAATCCAAAGCTGTGTGTCTTTAGTTATAAAATTGAAATATGTATATGTATGTGTATGTATATACCAAGAAAATAATGTCATTATTACATATTTTTCTAATTAAAAATCTAGCAGTTGCCTTTTTATCTATCTTCATTGAGATTCCTGGGCAGGAAAGTACAATACTACTAAATTAGATCAGTACACCTTAACAAGATCTAGTTAGCAACAGGCTTAGAAGGAAATTGTGTTTTTGCTATTGACTTATAATATAAGTTTTTAGTTAAAGCACACATATATTTTAACAATAGCTGGGAACACAGTTGTGCTATTCTTCAAAACAATGCAACTGAATAAAAGTATGCTTACTATAAAATTCTCCAATTTTATTTTAATGAAATTATGCCATACCTAAAACAAAAGGTAATCCAATGTATCAAGCTTATGTGTACAAAAGCCTTAATTGATGCAAGATTTTTTGATTATGAAAGCGAATGTTTTTGACAGTTCTTGAAAACATTAAAATTATAAATAAGATTATAAAAATCATTTTAGAAAAAAGATTTTAATATATATAGCCACAATATTTTAACTATACAATTAAAAGTTGACTGTATACATTTATTTTAATGGCTTGGCTCTCAGTTAAAAATGCCTTAAAAGTACCCAGCATTGATGATAATGACAAATCAAGTGAGATTACTGAAAATGTATCAAGAACTTCTATAACATTTCATAAATAATAAAAAATTAAAAATAATAAAATCACACAATGAAATACTTTAAAAATTAAAAATTACTGAAAGTAAGAATAAGCATATACACTTAAGATTACTTGCACAGCTAGACACCAGCTCAAAACTCCAGTCAGTTAAAGAACTAAATAAACATTTAATACATTATCAAATAAAAAGTTATATCTAGAATGTATGGGAAAGTGACTATGTTTCCAAATAATTTAAAAGTTGAATGCAATCTTTTTAATTTCAGAGTAAAAGTAATTCTTGATTATGTAATTTACTAAAATTAGAATCAGAATTATGTTGAGGCCAGGTGTCAGAAAGCAAAAGTGAATGACTTTATACTTAGTTACTCCAGATTCCTTGTACTCTCTACCTTGATCTTTCCTCGGTTCCTCAGTGCCCAGTGACAAGATTCACCAGTATACCTTGATGTGGCCATAGGGTAGTTTATAGCCAGTGTCCACTCAGACCAGTCAGTATCCATGACAAACTACGTGTTAAGTATTTTGACTATCACTACTTCTAGTGTTCCTAGAGCCTTCCCTGATGCCCATTTACAAAAGATCTTCACAGGAAATATCACCCTGAAATCTAATGAAAGATAAGGTTAATCTGTTCTCTCTCTTACAATGTTCCCATTTTAATATTGACGGTGCCTAGTTTAAGCCAGAGGGAGCCTCAATCTCTACTCCATGTTTCCAAAAAGAGACTCCCACTTGACTTTGGCTGGCTCTTAGTTCTTTCCATGATCCCTGTTCACTCCACCCTGAAGAAAGAGGACTGACTCCTCTAATTGGTGGGTTTAGGACAGGGAGTCACACGTGCTCATCTCAGCCTTTCCTCTTCTCCATTTTATGGAACTAGTCTGTTTGGTTCACTGGTCTCAGCCCCCATACTCAGAAAGTTGCCTGGTTTATAGGGTGGGCTCATAAGATCTGTTACATGAACAAGAACAACAAAAGCTGTGTACACTTCACATCATGGGTCAAATATTAGCATGCCTCTATGGTCAAAGATCTAAACCCACATCTATACAGAGTTTGTCATTATTCAAGTACTTACGTGTATGCCCATCTCTCTAAATCTTTGATCTAACTCTAGCAGGCATAGGATTCAGACAGGAATAATGACTATTACTTGCTGCGTGTCCTGAAACCCATAAAATAGAACTGAGAAGAAACTACAATGAGACAGAGTTTAGGTCAACATACTAGAGAACTTTTTTTGTTTGTTTTTTAATGAAGGCAATCCAGAGATGGCATGTATTGTCTTGAGTGTATCCAACCTCAATGAGAGAATTTTAGCAGAGAATAGATTCTTGAGAGAATACTGTAGGGATGATCCCAGCACCAGACGTAGAATGGGTCTAGATGTTTCATTCAGTGTCTAGTCACAAAAGCAGGAACCATTCCAGATATTTCAAGCAGAGAGAGGTTTAATGCAGGGAATTACTAACAAAATTGTTGGAAAGGTAAAAGAAGCAAAATCAAGAAGGGGAAAATACTGGAGGAGTACGACCAGAAGGGAATGTTACTTGGAAGTCAGAGCTCTCTTTCTAACCCTGGGCTGAACTCAAGAGCCAGCCCTTCAGCTGATGTAGAGCCATCAATGCTGCAGCTGCTCTGACTATAGCAAAGGAACCCAGGAACATGGATTCTACTGATGGTGCTGAAACCCTCATGGATATGCTTATGACCCTGTCACATGAAGTTGCTCCTGGAACCCACAGTCACCTTCTGATCCTGCCACTGCCACCAGGGACACGACAGAAATGGAAATTAAAGAATGCTTCTCTCTTCCTCCCTCTTGCCATCTCCTGCTAGTGCTTTCCATTGGTCAAATCTTTCTGGAACCTGCCAGCAAGGGAGCATGAGAAGATGACTTTGCCTACTTCCAGCTGCCACACAAAGGAGAACAAAGAAAGGTTGGAATGAAGCTGAGAGCCAGCAGACAAGTAACTGGAACATCAGAGAATGTATTTTTAATAACATTTTTAGAGATCTAACAGAAATTTGTTACATGATAAAAACTGCTATTAACCTCTCTAGAAATTACTGTATCAGGCAACTGAAGAAAGTTAAAAGAAGTAAATCCTTAACAATTATCCAAAATATCAAAAATACAAATATTGAACTATAGCTGTTAAAGTATACATAATCAATGGTTTACATTCTACATGGAGAGAACTAACTAGAGAATTAAACAATGCTAAACCTACCAACTACATTTATACCATAATTTAGAATAAAGAAAGATTAGTGTGGGCAACTCTGGAAAGTTTTCAAGAGGAGATCATACTTAACATGTACTTTTAGTGAGTTAGGGTTTGGTTATTTTAGGTTAATAAAAGATAATATAAGCAAAAGAAGAGGGGCTAAACTGAGATAACACATAGACGGGAAATATAGAAGAAGAAGTAAAGTGAGAAAAATTAACTCACCAAAGTGTTTGAAACTTAGAGTAGGGTCAGAATATGGGGGAACCTAAAATTATTCTCAAGTTTGTGGAAAATTACATAGCAGTGAGGAAATATGATAAAAACAGGTAATTTTGAAGCTTTCTTTGTTAGAGGGATTTTACTCCACAGTCTGCCAACTGAGAAAAACTGAAATTTCATTCTCCACTCTAATCTAGAAGCAATGATCAGAGTGAGATACACTGAGAAGTTTGCTTTGGGAATTCTTCTAAATCGTGCTTGAGGTGTCATTCTGGGTGGTATTTGTAGCAACATTCAACATCCTTGACTTTTTCTGACTTCCTTTTCCCTTCCATTCATATGGTACTGTTCCTAATTCCATCACACTAGATAACTGATAAATACTTGTATACTATTAATATCAACAATAGTAGCACAGACCACTCTTAGAGTCAATACAGTACAGGGGTTAGCGGAATAGATACAGAAGCCAAATTGCATAAATTCAAATCACTGCTCCACACTACCTACGTGTGGGACATTGGATACGTTATTTAAACTTCTCTTTGTTTCATCTGTAAAATGGAATGATATAGAATTTATCTTTCTAGACTGTTGCCAGGATTAAATACATTGATAATATGTTAAGCACTGAAAACAGGGCCCAGCACATGCAACAATTTATATGTTAATTCTATTTTCTCCATTATCCCTGGCATATGGCTTCTAACCAATGCATAGTACTCCATTTTGACAGATGCATCATTATCTCCTATGGCAGGTCATTTCATTTTGGACCACTGAAATTGTACAATTTTTAAATATATTTATTCACATTAAATACCCTGTGATTTTTAGCCATTGTTCCTATTTCTGCCCTTGAAGCTACCTAGAATTAGTGTGCTTCATTCTCTCTTGCATATGGTAGCCTTTCCTAGATTAGGAGAAAAATCCTAGCTTCCTCCCCCCAAATCCTTCTTTTTTGCACAACTGTTAATACCACAGTTCCTTTCATTATCCCTCATACATTTCCTAGACCCTCATGAAGTTGATTACTTCTCTTTGCATCTGTTTCCATTTGCCAATATCATTCTCATACATTCAGGTAACATTTGTACTTTCATCTCCAAAGAAGTGCACACTGGGGAACTCTCAACTGGCCAACGGGGCAGATATAATTGAACAGAGGGACCTTCTAACCACCCATTAGTCACCTGCTTAAGTAATAAGCAGGTGTATGAGTAATACACCTGCTTGTAATAAGCTTGTGTATGAAACTGAACCCATCACCATCAAATTATTTCTTTAGAGGCAATTCTCAAAAGGATCTCCCTTATCTGGACTAGTAAACTGAATGGAGATGATTCCAGAAGAATGGGAGAAGGATATGTTATCAGCCCACCTCAGTCTCACCCCCTGCCACCTCCTCTTAATTCATGTTCAGCAACTTTTAAGCTATAAAGATTAAAAACTTCTGCTATGAAACGATCAATATTCACAGAGGTTAAGCACTGCAGAGTAACCACACATTAAAAATTATAATATGTATTAATTTAGCATAATGGCTTGACAGGGTCAAATATTTTTAATGTCCTTTACATAGTCCCTCTTAGCATGCCAACCTATTATTTAATAAAACTTTGTTAAAACTTAAAATCAATCAACTCGTTTTTTCTAGACCTTGTAATTTACTTTTTTTTTTTTTTAACATGGACTGTAACTCAACATTCCCCAGGACTGAAATTATATCTGTTCTGAAGTAAATACTATAAAAATACAATTACAAAATTTTTGAAAGACATTTTCCAATAGTTGAATTATGTCACTATGATTTATAAAATTATATATTACTTCAAGAGAATTCAGAGAAAAATATTCTATCAGTAAAACCAATCTTTACTTTGAAGAAGTCATTAGCTAATTATGTATTATTCTAAGAGAGAAGGTAGTGGTGGGTGCAGTCAACCTTGTATGAGAGATTTTCTTCACCTGTGGTCCTAGGAGAGCTCATCCTTTCAGGCCTCAAGGTAAGCTGTCATGTGCACTACAAACCAAGATTCAGGTTTAGATTAAACCTGCAGGGTCCACAGAACAATTTATCCCCTTGACAAATCTTTTCTGCTGATTAAACAATGGAATTTTATGGCTCATTTCTTGAATAATGTATTTGAGCTTGTTTTATGTGTACCTGCCTTAAGTTGCTGATCCTATAAAACTGAAAGCTGACTATATCGTCTTGTCAAATTTTTGTGGATACACATTTTCCTAATTGGATTTGTTGATTTATTGCTAACAAAGATAAAACTTTCTGCTTCAGCCACTTATCTGGGTTGTGAAATTGCTTCAACCCGAAAGCAAATTGTATGAGTCTGAAAAAAGTGCTTGAAGTACATTTAACCACAAAAATATTAACTTAACAGAAATGAAACAAGCAAAGAAATGACACATATAGTCTGCTTCTTTAAACTGTGGAATAAAATTATTAAAAGTACAGTTATTTGAGCAGAAAAATAGACTGTAGCAACTACTACCATCTACATTTTCTCAGAGTACAGAGTCAGTTTTACAATTAGTTTTCTATCAGAATATTATAATTAGTGGTAATCAATTTATCAACATTTATAATTACATTATTTGTGAAATATAACTATAGGTATTGTATAATTAATATTCTGTAACTAATATTTAAACAGGAAATAAGAAAACAACCCCTAAAGTCTACAGGGAATACTTATAAAATCTCAAAATCTCATAGCAGGCAGTTGAAAATGCTTTCCTTTTTGAATCTTTATAAGGAGGAAAAGGTATCTTCACAATTTCCTCCCCACATTTTATTCTGTAATTCCTAGCTAGCCTAGAAAACAAAGATGGTTGACTGACTTTCCATTTTAGGCTTCTACTAGGTAGTGGGAATTTTGCATACATTATTACATTATTTAATAACATGTTTGTTGTTATGTTGGAAATCTATTTATTGTGATGTCTGATATACACACCCACTTGGAAAAGTATAATCTATCTTATCCAAAGTAAATAAAAATAACACATTTTCATGTTTGGAAAGCTCTAAGTGTATCTTCGTGTCATAGAACACACTTGTGATACTGCCACACCTAAATTAGCACTATGCCTGGCAAAGGATGACTCCCAAGAACCAATGAATCTTTCCTGTCTAACTGAAGAAAAGCTGAAGTTCTACAACGAGTATTCAGTTAGAAGACAGAAAAAGCACTTTCAAGTAATATAATATAAAACAACGTCTCTGTAACTAAAACTAGTTTTAAAATTTGGCTAGTCTCTAGAACTAACATGAATTCACACTTGTACCTCCTGAGTGCATTCTTGAATTTCTTCCATACAAATAGTGCAATGCAACACCATCACTTCACCATTTGGAATGCTAGAAATAAGCAAGTAGAGAGTAGAGTAGGAAAAAACTGCTGGAGAAAGCAGCTTTGTCAAGGGAGCATAGCAGAAAACATAGATTCTATGTCCTTGCCTTGGACCTGTGTTTGTCTAGGAAGCCATGCTGTGCACCATATTGGGGTTAGATCCTATTAGCACCAAAGGAGCTAAGTAAATTATATAGAGCATGGAGAAGCTTACTGTTACGAAGTGTCACAATTTAATGCTCCTTGAGAGTCATTACACTGCAGAAGGAATAACCCAACAGGTATCCTAACTTCTTCACTTCAAAGGTCAAGTTTCAAAGGAAGTTGAGATACCAGCCCAACATGCCAAATCACTTTTCAAACTTGCAGTAGTGTATCCAAAGTAAATGTTCAGCTCTTGTTTTCCAAATTCTAATCAATATCCACAGGGGATCATTGTTGGGTGGGAAAAAATGCAACAGAGGACACTTTGATGGAGGAGTGAGTGGAAGAAGAGGAAAAAAGAAACAGATTTATTCAGCAGAGAGTTACAAGGCCCATGATCTGTCTTTTTAAGACACACTGATCCTAACTGACTTTCAGAACCAATGTATTTGGCTTAAGGAAGGAGCAGATAACCTGGAGAATACTTGCAATTTTGAATAAGAAAATGGGTGCTTTTTTATAAAGCAACAAACAGAAGCACAGAATTTTGAAGTCATTTCAGAAAAAAAATCCAACTGCTGGAATTCTACACATTGGAGCTGGCAGTGAAAGGTGTCATACAGTCCAGAATTTATTTTATGTAGGAATGAGAAAATAAGATTTTTAGCCTTCCTTTTCTAAAAACAACACAAATGATTGCCCAACATAAGCATCTCTGCCAGAAAACTGACAAATGTTGCCTTTGCTTCATTTTTGCAAATCTGTATCAGAATTAGGAGAATTTGGCCCCAAGTTACCAACCTCTTTGTTTTGGTGCTATAAATGAATTGGTGAGAAGGAAGCAATTACAAAGAAAACAAAGATTTAAACAAATATTGACTGCAAGCAGAGAAATAAAAAATGTAAACCAACCAACATTATAATTTATCATTCATATAAAAAAATCCAAAGATAGGAAAGGTAATATTTAAGCCCTCAAATACTGGATACACTCCAGGCAAGAAATTTCAAAAGCTGCACGTAAGACACTCAATCTTCCAAAATGGCCCCCTTCTCCTTTATTCACTGGTCCACTCCAAGCATTCTTTCCTTTTATATTTTAGGGAAATTATTAAGTTTAAAAATGCCTAATTTTCTTGGGAATAGCCAGTTAACTTAGCCCTGGTCACCTGTATCTGGCTAGGCCTTTGTGGCAGCTGATAACTGAAGAGAGATACTTTTAATCTTCCAATTCTCTAAGGTTATAAGAATAGGAAAACATTCTCATCAAAGTCTTTGTACAAGTTATTTCTCACACATGGAAGAACCTCACACTCCATAATCAAGGCCAACGTCTGTCATGAATGTTTCCCTAATTTACTCAGCTTTTCCTCCTTTTCATAAACGTCCTCATACCCAAATACAGTTTTTAGATGATTTAATAAATTTACAGTCATTATCTTTCATCTCATTCATATTAATTTCTTTTTTATAATTTTTAGTTTTTCCTTTTTTTTAATGAAGTATAGTGGATTTACAATGATGTGTTAGATTCAGGTGCGCAGCACAGTGATTCAGTTACATATATATACATACACACATATACTCTTTTTCAGATTCTTTTCCTTTATAGGTTATTACAAGACATTGAATACAGTTCCCTGTGTTATACAGTAGGTCCTTGTTGGTTATCTATTTTATATATAGTGGTGTGTATATGTTAATCCCATCTTCCTAACTTATCCCTCCCCCTCCTTCCCCTTTGGCAACCATAAATTTGTTTTCTATGTCTGTGGGTCTATTTCTGTTTTGCAAATAAGTTCATTTGTATCTTTTTTCACATGATATTGCTTATATGTGTAATTTGAAAAAAATGCAAATTAACTCATTCACATTAATATCTATTAACAAAGGGGGAAGAGTCTGATTTTCCTACTGGGCTATTCCATTGTGATATCTCCTTTCACATATTCACACGATGTTAGCCCAACAGGTCTTGCTCACCTTCTGCCCTCTTTGCTCTCAATGCAAAATGTATAGCAGAAGACTGAGCCCTATGTGTGCCCAATCAATTCTTATGTTGATATACCTGCTATGTCTGCTGTTCATTTGCCAGTTTCTTTTAAAACAGTTATTATTCACCATTCCAATCATATTTGGGGAAAAGGAAATCACATGAGGGCATGCTTTAGTTTTACCTTCAGCATGATGATCTAGTAACTTGTTTCTCCCTTGTCCTTGTTATTACTAAAAGCTCATAATCTTACTGTTTGTTATACTCATGATTCTTCAATTTGTTTTTTGGTTGCAGTTTTAATTCATTAATTTGTTCAACAAATTTTTTTGGAGTAGGCCCTACAATGTCATTGTGCCCTACAATGGTCATTAGGGATACATTTAGCAAAACAGTCCTCATCTCTAGGGTGCTTTTAACCTGGTAGGGTAAACAGAGATTAATTAGATATCACATCGGTGAATATATGATTACAAGTCATAGTGAGTAATACTGAAGGAAAAGTACAGGTGTTGGAAGAGTAGAGAGACCAGACTTATTCAGGAGGACAGAGAAAGCTCTCCAGGAAGATTATTTGAGCTGTTCTCTGAGGAATGAATGGAGTGAGCTAGGTGGGACAGAAAAACAGGATTAATGGAAGAGAAAAATGCAGATAGAAAGCCTCTGAGTTAGAAAAGAGCTTAGCATCCTGAAGGAACTGAGTGAATACAGTTGTGGCTCAGTGCATGGCACAAAGCGGAAATTGGTGGGACCTGAGGCTGGGGAGGGCAGATTCAGCATCGTGGTATAAGTGATCTTAAAGATCATGGTCTTTCTTCTCAGAGCAGTGGGAAGGCACTGAAGGGAAACTACTCTGACCTTATCTGTGTCTTCAGATTATCACTTTGGCTTCAGTGAAGAGAAAAGCCTAAAAGAAAGTAAAAGCAGAGTTGAGGGAATTATTTTGGGTGAAACTTCTTTTGTCCAAGTGAGAGATGATAGTAGTTTGGACTAGAATGTTTTATAAGTGATAAGAGAGATTTAGAGTAAACTGTCTTGTACTCAGGAATGGATGGTATATGAGGGAGTGAGAGAGGAGGTCATGAAATGGCCATGGTGAGAGGGGGCTAGAAGCACCATCCCAGGTGTGATTGCTAATGACAAAACCACAGCGTGGGTGCCCGGCAGTCCATGTATGACCACCAGATCTCAGCTCCAGAGATAGCACTGTAAGTCTTACTTCTCTATTAGGGGTTGGAAGAGAACAGATGTACTCTCTACTTCATTCTTTTTACTGAATTCATCCAATCCCCTTACTTTCATGAAACACGCATTGTGCTAAGTGCTTGGACATAGCTCTGTGTCCAATCAGGAAGGAGGGCGGTAAATGGGCCTGTGCTTATAGTACAGTGGGGTGGGAACGGGAGGGGCTCACCCAGGGCGCTGCAGAAGCACATGGAGGGGATGCTGACTCATCTGGAAGGTCCAGTAGGGCTTACTGGAGAAGCTGGCCCCCTCTTGGAATGTGCAGGGTGATCAGCAGGAATTTGACAGGAGAAAAGTGGAAAGAAAAGGCCATCAGAAAAAAACAAACATGTGCAGAAAAGTCAGATTCTAGAATCTGGCCGAGCTTTCCAGAGCAGGGCCTCCGTAGGCTCAGATGTAAAAAGACCTGGGGCATGAGAAGGTAGGAGAGCCATGGTTTGTTTCCTCCCAATTAGTTGGAAACAAGCTGTCTAACTAGCACAAATTGAATAGCTGATGTCATACACTTGAGCCGTTAAAGGCTTCCTTGTACTGCTTGTGACAAATTTGTGCAAATCATTTCTCCCACCAGATTGTAAGCACGTGTAAAGGAGAAGCATGATGTAAACATTTATCTGACAGAGCCAAGGCTGGTTCTGAGTTCATCAAAAATACTCCAGAAGAATTATTAACTGGCAGATAGAAGTAAACTTTCTTGAGATAGATACTTCAGGTCATTGAAACCAAATATATATATGGCTTGAAACTTCTTTTTCAGACTAACTAGATATTTTGTACATATTATTTGTCAGCCTGATTAGTATAGATAATCAAACTTCTTTAAATTTTCAAATGGAAGACCAAAGAGAAAACTTGAAGCTGGTAATGGTGCCAATTACAGCTGTTAGCGGCACTTCCTTAAGGAAGCAAACTAAATTTCACGGTAACAAATGAATATTCACATGTTCTATTTAATTGGCAGGGAAGTGCCTATTTTTAAATCAGCAAGGAGACCTTCAATTCAGATTTAGTTTCATATCAATTCCCTTTATCTTCTTCCCTGTAGCGTTTGCTCTATTCAGTATGACAAATTTATGCTTAGATTGTTTTTAAAATTGAGAACCTGCCTAACTTTTATTTTTTAACATTTTTATTGGAGTATAATTGCTTTACAATGGTGTGTTAGCTTCTGCCTTATAACAAAGTGAATCAGCTATATATAGACATATAACAATAACTCGTCCCTCGAGTCTCCCTCCCACCCTCCCTATACCATCCCTCTAGGTGGTCACAAAGCACTGACCTTATCTCCCTATGCTATGCGGCTGCTTCCCACTAGCTAGCTATTTTACATTTTGTAGGGTATATATGTCCATGCCACTCTCTCACTTCATTCCAGCTTACCCTTCCCCCGCCCCGTGTCCTCAAGCCCATTCTCTACATCTGCATCTTTATTCCTGTCCTGCCCCTAGGTTACTCAGAAACTTTTTTTTTCTTTAGATTCCACATATATGTGTTGGCATACAGTATTTGTCACAGGGTGCTCTACCTATGTTTTTCTCTAAGAGTTTCATACTGTCTGGCTTTACATTTAAGTCTTTAATCCATTTTGAGTTTATCTTTGTGTATGGTGTTAGGGAGTGTTCTAATTTCATTCTTTTACATGTAGCTGTCCAGTTTTCCCAGCACCACTTATTGAAGAGGTTGTATTTTCTCCATGGTATATTCTTGCCTCCTTTATCAAAAATAAGGTGACCATATGTGCGTGGGTTTATCTCTGGGCTTTCTATCCTGTTCCATTGATTTGTATTTCCATTTTTGTGCCAGTACCACACAGTCTTAATTACTGTAGCTTTCTAGTATAATCTGAAGTCCAGGAGCCAGATTCCTCCAGCTCTGTTTATCTTTCTCAAGATTGCTTTGGCTATTCACAGTCTTCTGTGTTTCCATACAGATTGTGAAATTTTTGTTCTAGTTCTGTAAAAATGCCTTGGTAGTTTGATAGGGATTGCACTGAATCTGTAGATTGTTTTGCGTAGTATAGTCATTTTCAAAACGTTGATTCTTCCAATCCAAGAACATGGTATATCTCTCCCTCTGTTTGTATCATCTTTAATTTCTTTCATCAGTGTCTTATAGTTGTCTGCATAAAGGTCTTTTGTCTCCGTAAGTAGGTTTATTCCTAGGTATTTTATTCATTTCCTTGCAATGGTAAATGGGAGTGTTTCCTTAATTTCTCTTTCAGATTTTTCATCATTAGTGTATAGGAATGCAAGAGATTTCTGTGCATTAATTTTGTACCCTACTACTTTACCAAATTCATTGATTAGCTCTAGTAGTTTTCTGGTAGCATCTTTAGGATGCTCTATGTATAGTGTCATGTCATCTGCAAACAGTGACAGTTTTACTTCTTCTTTTCTCATTTGGATTCCTTTTCTTTCTTTTTCTTCTCTGATTGCTGTTGCTAAAACTTCCAAAACTATGTTGAATAATAGTGGTGAGAGTGGGCAACCTTATATTGTTCCTGATCTTAGTGGAAATGGTTTCTGTTTTTCACAACTGAGAATGATGTTGGCTGTCCTTTTGTCATATATGGCCTTTATTACATTGAGGAAAGTTCCCTCTGCGCCTACTTTCTGGAGGGTTTTTATCATAAATGGGTGTTGAATTTTGCCGAAGCTTTTTCTGCATCTTTTGAGATGATCATATGGTTTTTCTCCTTCGATTTGTTAATATGGTGTATCACGTTGATTGATTTGCATATATTGAAGAATCCTTGAATTCCTGGGATAAACCTCACTTGATCATGGTGTATGATCCTTTTAATGTGCTGTTGGATTCTGTTTGCTAGTATTTTGTTGAGGATTTTTGCATCTATGTTCATCAGTGATAGTGGACTGTAGTTTTTTTTGTGACATCTTTGTCTGGTTTTGGTATCAGGGTGATGGTGGCCTCACAGAATGAGTTGGGGAGTGTTCCTCCCTCTGCTATATTTTGGAAGAGTTTGAGAAGGATAGATGTTAGCTCTTCTCTAAATGTTTGATAGAATTCACCTGTGAAGCCATCTGTTCCTGGGCTCTTATTTGTTGGAAGATGTTAATCAGTCTCAATTTCACTGCTTGTGATCCTCTGTTTATATTTTCTATTTCTTCCTGGTTCAGTCTCAGAAGATTGTGATTTTCTAAGAATTTGTCCATTTCTTCCAGGCTGTCCATTTTATTGGCACATAGTTGCTTGTAGTAATCTCTCATGGTCCTTTGTATCTCTGAAGTGTCAGTTGTTACTGCTCCTTTTTCATTTCTAATTCTATTCAGTCTTCTTTATTTCTTGATGAGTATGGCTAATAGTTTATCAATTTTATCTTCTCAAGGAACAAGCTTTTAGTTTTATAGATCTTTGCTATTGTTTCCTTCATTTCTTTTTCATTTATTTCTGATCTGATCTTTAGTGATCTCTTGGTTATTTAGTAGTGTATTGTTTAACCTCCATGCGTTTGTATTTTTTACAGATTTTTTTTCCAGTAATTGATTTCTAGTCTCATAGTGTTGTGGTCGGAAAAGATACTTGATATAATTTCAATTTTCTTAAATTAACCAAGGCTTGATTTGTGACCCAAGATATGATCTATCCTGGAAAATGTTCCATGAGCACTTGAGAAGAAAGTGTATTCTGTTGTTTTTGGATGGAATGTACTATAAATATCAATTAAGTCCATCTTATTTAATGTATCATTTAAAGCTTGTGTTTCCTTATTTATTTTCATTTTGGATATCTGTCCATTGGTGAAAGTGGGGTATTAAAGTCCCCTACTATGATTGTGTTATTGTCAATTTCCCCTTTTATGGCTGTTAGCATTTGCCTTATGTACTGAGGTGCTCCTATGTTGGGTGCATAAATATTTACAATTGTTATACCTTCTTGGATTGATCCCTTGATCATTATGTAGTGTCCTTCTTTGTCACTTGCAATAGTCTTTATTTTAAAGTCTATTTTGTCTGATATGAGAATTGCTACTCCAACTTTCTTTTGATTTCCATCTGCATGGAATATCTTTTTCCATCCCCTCATTTTCAGTCTGTATGTGTCCCTAGGTGTGAAGTGGGTCTCTTGTAGACAGCATATATACGGGTCGTGTTTTTGTATCCTTTCAGCCAGTCTATGTCTTTTGGTTGGAGCAGTTAATCCATTTACACTTAAGGTAATTATCGATATGTATGTTCCTATCACCATTTTCTTAACTGTTTTGGGTTTGTTATTGTAGGTCTTTTTCTTCTCTTGTATTTCCTGCCTAGAGAAGTTCCTTTAGCATTTGTTTTAAAGCTGGTTTGGTGGTGCTGAATTCTCTTAGCTTTTGCTTGTCTTTAAAGGTTTTAATTTCTCCATTGAATCTGAATGAGGTCCCTTCTGGGTAGAAGAATCTTGGTTGTAGGTTTATCCCTTTCATCACTTTAAATATGTCCTGCCACTCCCTTCTGGCTTGCAGAGTTTCTGCTGAAACATCAGCTGTTAACCTTATGGGGATTCCCTTGTATGTTATTTGTTGTTTTTCCCTTTCTGCTTTTAATATTTTTTTCTTTGTATTTAATTTTTGATAGTTTGATTAGTATGTGTCTTGGTGTGTTTCTCTTTGGATTATCCTTTATGGGACTCTCTGTGCTTCCTGGACGTGATTAACTATTTCCTTTCCTGTATTAGCAAAGTTTTCAACTCAACTATAATCTCTTCAAATATTTTCCCCATCCCTTTCTTTTATTTTTCCTCTTCTGGGACCCCTATAATTCGAATGTTGGTGTGTTTACTGTTGTCCCAGAGGTCTCTGAGACTGTCCTCAATTCTTTTCATTCTTTTTTCTTTATTCTGCTCTTCAGTAGTTATTTCCACCTTTTTATCTTACAGGTCACTTATCCGTTCTTCTGTCTCAGTTATTCTGCTATTGATTCCTTCTAGAGAATTGTTAGTTTCATTTATTGTGTTCTTCATCATTGTTTGCTCTTTAGTTCTTCTAGTTCCTTGTTAAACGTTACTTGCATTTTCTCCATTCTATTTCCAAGATTTTGGATCACCTCTTCTGTCATTACTCTGAATACTTTTTCAGTTAGACTGCCTATTTCCTCTTCATTTGTTTGGTCTGATGCATTTTTACCTTGCTCCTTCATCTGTTGTGTGTTTCTCTGTCTTCTCATTTTGCTGACCTTACTGTGTTTGGGGTCTCCTTTTTGCAAGCTGCTGGTTCATAATTCCTGTTGCTTTCGCTGTATGCCCCCAGTGGCTAAGGTTGGTTCAGTGTGTTGTTTAGGTTTCCTGGTGGAGGGGACTAGTGCCTGTGTTCTGGTGAATGAGGCTAGATCTTTTCTTTCCGGTAGGCAGGTCCATATCCGGTGGTGTGTTTTGGGGTGTCTGTGGCCTTATTATGATTTTAGGCAGCCTCTCTGCTAATGGGTGGGGTTGTGTTCCTGTCTTGCTAGTTGTTTGGCATAAGGTGCCCAGCACTGGAGCTTGCTGGTCGTTGAGTGGAGTTGGGTCTTAGCGTTGAGATGGAGATCTCTGGGAGAGCTTTCGCCGTTTGATACTATGTGTAGCCGGAAGGTCTCTAGTGGACCAATATCCTGAACTCGTTTTCCCACCTCAGAGGCACAGGCCTGACACCGGCCTGAGCACCAAGACCCTGTGAGCTACACAGCTGAGAAGAAAAGGGAGAACAAAAGAAAGAATGAATGAAAGAAAAATAATATAAAATAAAGTTATTAAAATAAAAAAGAATTATTAAACATAAAAAGAATTAAAAAGTTACTTAAAAAAAGAAAGATAGAAAGAAGAGAGCAACCAAACCAAAAACAAATGCACTAATGATAACAAGTGCTAAAAACTATACTGAAAACAAACAAAACAAAGGACAGGCAGAACTCTGGGACAAATCATAAAAGCAAAGCTTTAGAGACAAAATCACACAAAGAAGCATACATATACACACTCACAAAAAGAGAAAAAGGGAAAATATATGTAGATCATTGCTCCCAAAGTCTACCGCCTCAATTTTGTAATGATTCTTCATCTATTCAGGTATTCCACAGATGCAGGTACATCAAGTTGATTGTGGAGATTTAATCCACTGCTCCTGAGGCTGCTGGGAGAAATTTCCCTTTCTCTTCTTTGTTCGCACAGCTCCTGGGGTTCAATTTTGGATTTGGACCTGCCTCTGCATGTAGGTCGCCTGAGGGCGTCTGTTCTTCGCTCAGATAGGACGGGGTTAAAGGAGCAGCTGATTCAGGGGCTCTGGCTCACTCAGGCCGGGGGGAGGAAGGGGTACGGATGCTGGCGAGCCTGCGGCAGCAGAGGCTGGCATGAGGTTGCACCAACCTGAGGCGCCGTGCGTTCTCCCGGGGAAGTTGTCCCTGGATCGCAGGACCCTGGCAGTGGCGGGCTGCACAGGCTCCCCAGAAGCGGGGTGTGGAGAGTGACCTGTGCTCGCACACAGGCTTCTTGGTGGCGGCAGAAGCAGCCTTAGCATCTCATGCCCATCTCTGGGGTCCGCGCTGATAGCTGCGGTTCGCGCCCATCTCTGGAGCTCATTTAGGCGGCGCTCTTAATCCCCTCTCCTCGCACATCCTGAAACAATGGTCTCTTGCCTCTTAGGCAGCTCCAGACTTTTCCTGGACTCCCTCCCGGCTAGCTGTGGCACACTAGCCCCTTCAGGCTGTGTTCACGCAGCCAACCCCGGTCCTCTCCCCGCGATCCCACCGAAGCCCAAGCCTCAGCTCCCAGCCCCGCCCGCCCCGGCGGGTGAGCAGACAAGCCTCTCGGGCTGGTGAGTGCCGGTCGGCACCGATCCTCTGTGCGGGAATCTCTCCGCTTTGCCCTCCGCACCCCTGTGGCTGCGCTCTCCTCCGCGGCTCTGAAGCTTGCCCCCTCCGCCACCCGCAGTCTCCGCCCGCGAAGGGGTTTCCTAGAGTGTGGAAATCTTTCCTTCTTCACAGCTCCTTCCGAGAGGTGCAGGTCCCATCCCTATTCTTTTGTCTCTGTGTTTTCTTTTTTCTTTTGCCCTAGGCATGTGGGGAGTTTCTTGCCTTTTGGGAAATTTGTGGTCTGCCAGCATTCAGTAGGTGTTCTGTAGGAGTTGTTCCACATGTAGATGTATTTCTGATGTATTTGTGGGGACAAAGGTGATCTCCACGTCTTACTCTTCCACCATCTTGAAGGTCTCCTATCTCAATTATTAAAGTATTGTTATAGGGAATGGTTTATGCATATTTTTGAAATTTCATCTGATCCTTTCTTGGTTTACTAGAAAATCCTAACGATTATAAAGCTATTATTGTCTTGAAGTCACTAAGGTTGAAACTGCATATATTGTGACAGTCCTCAGAGATGTGTAAGGTCTGCCTTCCACCTAGTAATTCAGAAAGCCAGCTTCTTTCTCTCTTGTGATTTTGCCATTTCCTGGGACATTGGAGTCCTTTGCTCTCAGCTTCATCGTGGAACTCGAAAACCTGCCTAACTTTTAAGTGATTTTATTTACTTAAGTATAGGTATTTTGGACTTTATGGGATGGTTCAAGAAGTGACTGTATTGCCAAATGTAAAAACCTAAATCATCTTCCAGTGTTCAAACCACTAACAGTATTCAACAATGTCCACCCAGTGTATGTTTGACTGTTTATGTTTGACTAAAATATGTGTGGGTGACACGAGTGTATTATAAAGTAAAGAACTAGAAAAGTGGACTCAAGAATTCCAATCTGGATCTTTAAACTCTGATCTACACTTCCATGAAGTAAGTACTGGCTGGACTGCTGTCTCACTGTGAAAAGTACTGACTTTCACTTCCTGCTATGACCTTATATAATTTATCCATTTGTGCTTCCTGTTTGCATCTGGTTATCATCTTTAATCAGCTTACTTCCCAGCAGGGGAGGATTTATTTCTGTTGCTGTCTTGCTGTTTTGCAACTTAAATTGTTTTTGCCTTTAAGTTTCTTATACTTTTTCTATTCCTTAACCTCAAAGGCATGCCAACATACAGCAACAGTGATTGTAAACATAAAACTGTCTATACGTGTGAAGGTCAAAAAGGTACTGTTAAAAAACAATCAAATGCTGTTCTGAAATTTTGTGTGTATGCTATGTATATCTTTGTATATGGTAACATGTATCCATTTAAATAAATGTAAGCTAATGTTCCTGTTAAAATTCTTTAAAAAACACTAAATTTTTAATATTTGAAAATAGCTCTCAAGAATCATTTCCCTTAGAACTGATGAGGAAACAGCAACATGACCAGAAACAACATTAACCAAAGGAAGCACCAGGGCCTGAACAATGCTGGAAAGCCAAACTGAGGGCTCTCTGCAATGATCCACAACTTGTCCTGCAATTTATATTCTATGTGTGGGCAGAGAGTATATTAGGCATGTTCACCTGTGTATCCTGACACACAGTACAATTTTATATTTATCTTTGAAGCTTTCATTTATGTTGAATTAACTGGTAGGCAACTTTACAGTGATTTTTAATTTACTTAAATTGTACATTTATGATCTTTATTTAGAAGAAATGATATCATTGGTAATCCCTGGGATTTCATTGGTATTTGTGAGGATGTTGGTGAAATATTATTTGATAATAGTTCTGTATGACTGGTTGGTGAAAAAAAACTATATATAATTAGCAGTATATCTTTTTCTAGAACTAGCAATTTTCTGTTGCAGGTTATAAGTTTATTGTCTTGAAGAAAGACCGTTTGTCAGACACAGGATATTTTCATGCCTTCCATTGTTTTTTTTGGGGGGGAAACAATGTTTCTTTATGACTTGGTATAAAATTATAAAGCCAAATAACTGGACTTGTGTGACACAGGAAAATTTCTCATGCAATATATTCATTTCCTAAAAAAAATATTTTAAGGTCAAATTTATATTCAACTACATAGGGCAGTGAAGTAGGTATCCTCATATGAGTAATATGTAACATGACAGAAATATAATCAAATCAATGCTGGATAACAGAAATTAATTACAAAATTAAACTAATCTTTATTTCACATTTGTAAGATGAAAGACAAAATCTCAAATAGTGATTTTTTTCCAGAAGACTAACTTAATCGTCAAAATATAGGCAATTATATGATGGTATATATAGGTATTATATGATGATCTGTCAGCTTCTGGTTTTCACAGAAATAAATTAACAAATGGAAACTCAGGCAATATTTCCTTCAGCTTCCCTTTGTAATAGGAATACTGAGAACTCAAAGAGGAACCAGGGGAGAGTGTCAATGGTGATGAAAGGACAAGACACTATACTAAATTTCTGAATTATTTTAAGTGGAAAAGAGCATGATTTACAAATGAATTAAATACCCTATGATTGAGTGAATCTATTTTCACTTTAGTAGAACAGCAGTAAGTGAAAAAAATAATGGGAAGAAAAATTATGACTATTCTAATATATGATATTTAAATATCACATTACAAAGCAGTCCCAGACAGGAAATATTTACACTTATCTTGTGATGGTTAATTTTACATGTCAACTTGACTGGGCCCTGGGGTGCCCAGACATTTGGTTAAACATTATTTGGGTATTTCTGTGAGAGTTTTTTGACTGGGATTAACATTTAAATCAGTAGACTGAGCAAAGCAGATTGCCCTCCATCATGTGGGTGGGCCTCATTTTATCAGTTGAAGGCCTGGATAGAACAAAAGGCTGACCTTCCCCCCAGTGAGAGAGAATTCTCCTGCCTGACAGGTGGCCTTTGAACTGGAATATTTACTCTTGCTGGTTCCATAGCAGCTTTCAGCCTTTGGACTTGAACAGGGACACTGGCTCTGTCTGTTTTGGATGGCCAGCCTCCAAAATTGCTTGAGCCAGTTTCTTAAAATAAATCTCTCTCTCTCTCTCTCTCTGTCCCTCTCTGTCCTTGGATGGATGGATGGATTGATGGATAGATATAGAAGTCTTGTTGCTTACATTTCAACCCCAAATGCCCACATTCATCCTATGCATTTCATCCCCACATACAATACTGTCTCACTGGGAATGGCTTGTAGGTGGGGGACAGGAATGGCTGGGGGCAATGTATGAGACAGTTATTACAAGTTTTCATCAGGCATGGATCTATAAATTCTATCTTTAAGATTAGGAGATATATTCTTTAATAGTTAACATAAACTAGAGCACAGTTCCCAATCCTTTTCTGCAATTCCAAACTCCAAAGATCCCTGAAAACAAGTTTTTTTCCTGGGTTTGGTGTTAAAACTCATTTGGAAACAAAACTAATCTGAACTGACAGCAGAACATTCCTAATGCTTTCTAATCCCATTTAGATTTAGTGTGAGTGTTCATTTATATCACTATAGAAATCTTAATGAGTTTGTCTCCAGAGTGCTGCCCAGCAAACCCTGGAATTCTACGTGACATCTAAATTCTGAACTGTATCTGGCACCAAGGATTTAGAATAAAATATTGTGGACCTGCAATTATTTTTCAGATACTGCCATGAGGAAGGTATATAACAAGTGATATTCTTAGGTTTCAAGAAGTTTAAGAAAAGAATTTAAAATAAAAAGGAGATTTACAGAAGGATACTTCAATTGCACACAGAAATGAAGAGAGAGATGCAAAATCATAGTAGCTTCAGTTTAACATGATTTCAATCAGGGAATTCAGGCAGTCGAAGCAAATTGTTGGCTACTGTCTCTCTCAGTTCTCTGCATGAAGGAAGACAAGGTCTTCAGGGGCTCAGAGCTCTGATACTTACATCATAGAAGAAAGAGGCTTTTCTGTGCCAACTCCATATAGAAATACATTGGATAAAATATTCAATTACTTTGGTGGGTTCACATGTTAACTCTTAGGCCACTCTTCCTGGTCATGGAACAGGGAGCAGGCCTTTTTCATGGGCCCGACTGTGGGCAGTGTAACAGGGTCTGTCAATTGATAGCTCCAACATGATGACCTCATGGTTGGACTGGAGGAAAACAGAACCTCAAAGAAGGTTGGTTTTAAACTAGTAGGTAAAAAAGCTGTCTCCCATAAGATGACTAACCAGCAAAAAGAAAATCATACCTAGTATTCATCACTCCGGCAAAACTAGGGAACAGAGAGAACTATTTCAGCTCACATTTCGAATTTAAGATTCCTAAACTAAAACTAAAGGTAACGTGTCATTACATTTTAGGCAAAATCAACCTACTGAATCCTATTTTTTATTTTTAATACTTCAAAAAAATTTTTATGGTATAATAGATCATGCTTTACTTTATATTCTTGTGATCTTTCTCCACATATACTGATAAATGAACAAGTATATCATCTACTATGCCAAAGGGTTTCTTTGAAAAACAAATTATCTGCCATGTCACCAGTATGGTATTTCATCAATTAATATTTTCAGTGGCTCTGAAATAATTCAAGGATATACATACCCAATGGGTTTAATAAAACTAAATTTGGACATTAGTGCTCCAATGTGGTGATGAATATATTTTCATTGAAAGAAGAATGAAAGGAAGAAATCCAAAAAACAAATGTAGGCCCCTGGACTACATTTTGATCATAATTATTTCTGCTCTTTGTGAAATAAAGGAAAATCTAATGCAAGCATTTCATTTGTTAATAAATAATTCTGTATCAACAGGGTGGAAAAATATTTAAAACAGTCATTTAGGAATAATGAAATGGTGATAATCATGAAAAATATAAAATGACATAAAACTCTAGGAAGATCCTAAGATGTCTTTACTTTATCAAGTTTTCTTCATCCAAATCATTCCATATTGGTCTCCCAATTATTTGAGCTTTTATGACATCTGCTGCCAACCATTCAATTTGCCCTTTATTATATACAATCTGACATTATCACTGAATCTAATACTGAATGCAAATTATAGCTTCCATTAACTTGTGAGCTTTTTAAGGTAAACATATTACACTTCATTTATATTTTCTCTTCAATACCTATTATTATATGTATACACTAGGCATTAAACAATACTTTGAAAACTGAATTGTTACTTTTTTAAGGGTTAATGGGGAATTCTTGGACAATTAGTTTTAGACCCAGGGTTAATTTATTCAACAATTTATATATGAGATTTTTGCCAACTATAATGAGCAACCAAATTTCCTAAATTCTTCATTAGTCTATATTCCAATGACATCCCTATTAGATCAAGTAAGGAAAGTACTCACCTAAAGACAACACAAATGTCTTTTCCAGGACTAAGTTGATTACCTCTCACACATTATTGCAAGTTTAAAGCATAATTACTAACTCATGCATGTGATGTAAATACACTGTTGTAATATTCTATTTTTTACCTTTAATGCAGACCCAAGAAATATTTTCTGAATTATTTTTTCCACCACTATACTCCTTAATGCTATCAGGGTAGTTGATCTAAAATACATCTGTTGAATGGATAAAAAAGATGTAGCACATATATACAATGGAATATCACTCAGCCATAAAAAGGAACGAAATTGAGTTCTTTGTAATGAGGTGGATGGACCTAAAGTCTGTCATACAGGGTGAAGTAAGTCAGAAAGAGAAAAACAAATACCGTATGCTAATGCATATATATGGAATCTAAAAAAATGGTGCTGATGAACCCAGTGGCAGGGCAGGAATAAAGATGCACATGTAGAGAATGGACTTGAGGACACAGAGGGGGGAAGGGTAAGCTGGGATGAAGTGAGAGAGTGGCATGGACATATATACACTACCAAATGTAAAACAGATAGCTAGTGGGAAGCAGCCGCATAGCACAGGGAGATCAGGTCGGTGCTCTGTGATCACCTAGAGGGGTGGGATAGGGAGGGTGGGAGGGATGGATATGGGGATATATATGTATACATATAGCTGATTCACTTGGTTGTACAGCAGAAACCAACACAACATTGTAAAGCAATTATACTACAATAAAGACAAAAAAAACCACATCTGTGATTGTGTCCCTTTGTAACTTAAAAACTTTTCAGAATGGTCCAATGCAAACTGAAAAACTCAAACTTCTAAGTAGGAAGGTCCTTTTCCATCCCTGCCTTGCTGTCTTCTCATCTTGCTCTCCCAATCGTTATTCTGTGTAACCTATGGTAGCAACAGCCAAGGTACTATTCTTCTCCAAATACTCCAATTTTTCCACTGTGGTGAACTCCACTTTAAATAATTCTTCCCCCCTCATTTACCAGTCTAAGTTCAAATACTAAGTTCAACAATTAGCATTTGGAAGTTTCTTCTAGCTTACCTATACTAAAAATAAGAAAACTTAAATCATCCAAAAGTCCAGCGTTTAGAAATAACCATTTTTAAGCAAGAGATAACCATCACCTCAAACATCTCTTTAGACAGTGTACAGAAGGATACTTCAATTGCACACAGAAATGAAGAGAGAGATGCAAAATCATAGTACCTTCAGTTTAACATGATTTCAATCAGGGAATTCAGGCAGTCGAAGCAAATTGTTGGCTACTGTCTCTCTCAGTTCTCTGCATGAAGGAAGACAAGGTCTTCAGGGGCTCAGAGCTCTAATACTTACATCATAGAAGAAAGAGGCTTTTCTGTGCCAACTCCATATAGAAATACATTGGATAAAATATTCAATTACTTTGCTGGGTTCACATGTTAACTCTTAGGTCCTTAGGTCCTTGTGCTCTAGTTTATGTTAACTATTAAAAAGCCACTTGCACATTTATTCTGCCTTTTCTCTGCATATTCTGCCATCCTTGGTCACTGGGTTCTCGATAGGTTTTGCTATTATGAGGAATTGACAGGATCACAAAGACTGGGGAAGAGTTAGTTCTCTTTTGTTTCTGCTTTGAGATGCTATTCTGTCAATAGGTATTTCTCTCCATAGCCCCAGCTCACTTTGGACAGTCCCTGAATCTGTGGTTCTGGCTGCTACCATGCAGCTTTCACATACATTCAGTCAACCCATTCCAATCTGGTAACCCTAGCTTTGGGACGGAGGTACCATCACATCTATCGTCTCCAGCTGTAGGGTGATACGGACTTCTTGGTGTTGCTAATCTATAGATTCTCTAAATGGCCCCTACTTGCCTTTCAGCTCTTTAAACATCTTTGCAATTAGTCTCCAGTAGTCAAGTCCTTCCATTGGACTACCTGGCGCGTGAGCTCGGTTTCTTGGACCAGATCCTGACTCATACGACATACTCAAGTAGAAGGACTGATCAGTCAGGAGATAAGGCAATTTTTAAAATGTGTTCATACAGTTTATGCTATTTTAGTGACAATATTTAATTGGATTTATTTAAATTTAGTAAAAGAACATCTCAAGTAAAACTGAAAACCTCAGTAAAACCCTGTTGAAAAATTAAATATAAATTTCTTTATCGTAAGAGAGATTGTTCTCTTAAAAGATCCCTCAGAGGTTAGGAATAAATAGTAATTAAAGCAAAGGACTTCAGTTGGTATTATTTAACTATGTGTTTTAATTTTAGATATTACCAGATTCAGAGATTAAAACTTGAAACTCTGATACTTCTCACTTCCACTCTGATCACTTCCTTATTTTTGTAAACAAAATGTGTAATATTTCTATCTCTTCTGCAACCAGTTTCACACATTTTCTTATAGAAATTCTGATAATCACTACTGGATCAAATTTCCTGTCATTCCTGAATTCTCTACAAGGATGCAGTACATAATTTGTTCAATTATTTTTTCAGTTCTATTGCAGTATACAGTTTACAATTACAATACAATATACAGGTGATGTACTGCACAACTTCTTTCATATTTGAGAAGGCCTGCCTGTCACTTCTGTACATAAAGGAATGCTTGGTTAGATACTGGAATGGGAAATGCTGTGGGCAGCTTTACACTACTATCTCAACCTGGAATTCTCACTTGCATACTTTTAATGTGGATATTTTTCCATTTTACTACAAGTTTAGCAAGTCTTGAACTATTTATAATTCAGCACTATAGGTCCCTAACCCCTGGCATATAATAGATTATCAATACATGCTTGATGCACAAAGATTAATGCATGAATGAATACATAAATATAATATATAGCCGCTAGAAAATTAGAAAGTTTTCAGTTCAACCAAACAATCCTTACACATGAATGACACAAGAAATCAGTCTGAAACCTGAAATGTCTTTTCATGTAGTTGGATGAAATGAGTACCCCTTGTTCTTTGACAGAGTGGTAAGAAGTTTTGTACATCTTTTACATTTTTCCTTTTTTACTGATTTTATGATGGTTACAATGGAACAATTAAATAAGATTTCCTCCTTGAAAATAAAAGGTTAATTCCTTAGGAGAAATAAAAATTTAGCTTAATTTTGAGTGAGATAATAACATCATTTTCTAAGGTTCAGCTTTGATGATAAAAGAAAGATAATACCTGAGCAAATAAATATGTGATATGGGAAAAATATTGCTACTATACAATGGAAAAGATTACAGTATAAAAATGTACTTCTTGGCCACCATCAAAAAGTCTACAAATAACAAATGCTGGAGAGGGTGTGGAGAAAAGGTAACCCTCCTACACTGTTGGTAAGAATGTAAATTGGTGCAGCCACTATGGAAAATAGTATGGAGGTTCCTTAAAAAACTAGAGTTACCATGTGATCCAGCAATCACACTCTTGGGCATATATCTGGAAAAAACTAATTCGAAAAGTACATGCACCCCAATGCTCATAGCAGCACCATTTACAATAGCCAAGACATGGAAGTAAGCTAAGTGTCCATCAACAGAGGAATGGATGAAGAAGATGTGGTGTATATATATATATATATATATATATATATATATATATATATATATATATATATATATATATAATGGAATATTACTCGGCCATAAAAAAGAAAATAATGCCATTTGCAGCAACATGGATGGACCTAGAGATTGTCATACTGAATGAATTAAGTCAGACAGAGAAAGACTAATATCATATGATATCGTTTATATGTGGAATCTAAGGATACGAATGAACTTATTTACAAAACAGAAACAGAGTCACAGATGTAGAAAACAAACTTATGGTTACTGGGGTGGGGGGAAAGCAGGGGGAGGGATAAACTGGGAGATTGGGATTGACACATACCACTACTATATATAAAACTGGTAACTAATAAGGACCTACTGTATAGTACAGGGAACTCTACTCAATACTCTGTAATGGCCTACATGGGAAAAGAATCTAAAAAAGTGCATATATGTATACATATAACTGATTCACTTTGCTGTATACCTGAAACTAACACAACACTGTAAATCAACCATACTTCAATAAAAAAGATACTTCTTAGGACTTCCCTGGTGGTCCAGTGGCTAAGACTCCGTGCTCCCAATGCAGGGGGCCTGGGTTAGATCCCTGGTCAGGGAACTAGATCCCGCATGCTGCAACTAAGACACAGTGCAGCCAAATACATAAACATATATATATATATATATATATATAAAAGAAAATATACTTCTTTTGCTTCATAACATTATTACTTTACTATTATTATTAATATTATCCATTCATAGACTCTAGCCATCTCTAATTACTCATTCTTACTGAAATCTGCTCATACCACAAGTTCCCAGAACATCCTCTACATAGTGAATTAATGTATCTGTATTTATTTCTTAAAATCCCCAAAACTTACTTCACAGGTTTATTTTGAAGATTAAAAACAATCTATATAGCTTACAGCACAGGGCATAATAAATGGTAATAATTCAATAAATAGTATATATTTATACAACCATCATTATCATCATCACCAAATTCTCTCCATTATTCTCAGGACAAAATTCAAAATTTTCAGTTTTCTGTGAATGCCTTCCAAGATTTTATGCATGTCCACATCTCCAGTAGGAGTCAGATAACATACTCTCTAAGCCTGATCATGGTGAGTTACTTTCAGTTCTCCTAATAAGACAAGTGTTCTCTTACTTCTGGACTTTTGAATATGCTATTATTTCACCCTGAATATATTCTTTTCCTTCTTCACTCAAAAGAAGACCAAATAGAGGAAAAGTGTTTCCCCATATGAGAGTTTCTTTACCCTCCAAAGCAGAGATCTCCATATAAAATAAGCATAAGAATAAATATTAACATGGATGAGAAAGAACTTCCATTTCTGGAAGTATATAGACTAAACACTCTCACAGACGTCCCCATTTAAAATAATCTAAAAATGACATGTAAAATATAGAAAAAAAGAATTTAAAATAAAACTCTGTAAAGGTGGGAACTTGAGAAAGTTCCTGCTCGCTGTAACTAGAGAAAGCCCACGCGCAGCAACAAAGACCCAACACAGCCAAAAATAAATAAAAATAAAAACAATTTAAAAAATAAAATAAATACTTCTGAGTATACAAATAGAGAAACATTCCCCATGTCATTTTACAGGACTAGTAAATTTGATTTGCTATCCACATCTAACAAAGATAGTACAGAAAATGGAAAATGGCATGTCAATCTCACTCATAAACAGAAATGTGAACATACTAAACCAAATACTAGCAAATAGACTCAGTTATTCATAAAACATTAATAAATTTATCCCAGAAGTGAGAGGTTGATTTTAACATTAGAAAGAATGAAGTTCACCAATACAAAAATATTAAAGATGCTTAATCACCTCAAAGATGAAGAAAAGCACTCATTTGTGGGAAAAAAAACCCAAAAAACAAAACTTAAACTATGAACTGAAGTAAACTTCCATAAATTTATAAACCTGTAGCAAACAGAATTCTTAGTAGAGAAAAGAAGTTAACATTCACTCTAATATTAGGGACAAGAGTGCCTGCTATAACCGATTTTTTTTGACATTGTACTAAATGTTCTAGCCAGCTCAGCAAAGTCAAGAAAAACAAGAATGGGTTTGCAACAACTGGGAAGGAAGGAATATGGTTCTCATTATTTTCGTATGATGATTATTTACAGCAAAAATACAAAATAAAATCTCCCAATATGTATTTACAATATCAGGTTTCTGGATACAAAATCAGTATACAAAAATAAATTTCATTTTATTCAGCAGCAATAAAATCTGTATAAGTACTTTACAGGGGAAAAGCAATGAAATATTCTTTGGTCATTCCCAGCTGATTAAAAATGTTATAAATATTGTACTAGAGTTTAAAAATTACCATGACGGTGACATTCAGTAGCATTTCTGCCTTTTACTGCTTTGCTTCGATTCCTTATGATTGATGCATACTCAATTAAAGAAAGTATATCTTCCTATATATTAGACTACAATTTAGGAATATATACCATCTCAAGCAAAATCACTCCCATCTGTAAAAAGGAGATTAGATCTCTTCTGGAGGAAGGTACTTGATCTTACATTTATCAAGAGATATTTAAGATATACTAATAAGTTATTAAGAGGTAAATATGTTTAATGTATTAGTTTGGACTATATGGAATTCCTAACTTGAAGGTTAAGAATGACTGAATATTAACAAACTCATAATGCAACCTAATATGTCATGGTTTGGTGATACGTAATCTCGCATGGAAAAAGAAGTTTGAATTATGTGGGAACTTCTGAAAAGAGTAAGTCTCAAACATAATTCCTTCTCCTCAAAATATGGGTTGTATTCTATAATTTGATATTTCAGAATAATGAGTTGTATCTCTTACTTGGATGAGATGTGGTGAAAAAATATTTTACGTTCCTTATCAAATTATTTTATTTAAATTCAATTTAAATGTATAATTTATCTTCCACAATAACACAACACTGTAAATCAACTATACGTCAATAAAAGACAAAAACAAAACGAAAAATACAGAAAATGTATATCCAGAGTCAGATCACTTCTCATTACCTCCAACCTACCACTCTGGTCCAAAATACTATCTTCTCTCCTCTAAAATGACTGCAATAACTTTCTAACTGATTTCTCAGTATGAAAGATACTGTAAAAATATAGGATCATTATTTCACTCTTGAGTTCAAACCTTTCCATATCTTTCAGAATAAAACTCAGACTTTTCATGTGACTGTCAAGACCCTGTAAGATCAGAACTTCTGTTGCTTCACTGCTCTCACTTCTTGACCTTCACCCTGACCTCTGATATTTCCTCTCTTCCAGCCAGAAGAGTTGACCACCTTTCTGCTCCTTGAAATGTGAGAGAAACAACCATCTCAGGACCTTTGCACTTGCTATTTCCTCTGCCTGGAATGCTTTCCCCTCAGATACATTCATTGCTCCTTCCAGAGCTTCCTTCAGAAGGAACTTTTCAGCAAGATCTTTCCTGGCTGCCCTGTGAACAACTGCAACTCATTGCCGCCTACCATCACCATCACTTCCCCATTTTATTACAACTCCTAGCATTTACCCTTGTGCTGTAAATGTTCACACATGTAGCCAACTGAGTGTCCTCCCTCCCTCATAATAAAACTCCATTAAAAGCACAGATTTTTATCTGTGTTGATCTCTAATGTAAACATTGCCTAACACATGGTGCGTGTTCAGTTCCTATTTTTTACTTAATGATTGAACATAAACTGTATAGACTCAAAGTTTGTGCAATAAGATTAGCATTAGATCAAAAAATCCACTGCTGCAAAGGTTTCTTTAAATTAAGGATTAATTTACTACAACTCTACTATAGACTATGGTGATTTATATAGGAATATTAATTTTAATTAAGAGTATAATTGGCCCAAAGGTAAACAGCATGTGTTCTGGACCTTTTGAATTGGAAGAAAGGGTTTTTAATCTCGTTCTATCCTAAATTTTCAGCTTTTTAAATTATGGCGCGCATTTTATAAAGGACTGGTCATGGAAATCCAAATTACATAAGCACAGGGCTTCCCTGGTGGCGCAGTGGTTGAGAGTCCGCCTGCCGATGCAGGGGACACGGGTTCGTGCCCCGGTCCGGGAAGATCCCACATGCCGCGGAGCGGCTGGTCCCGTGAGCCATGGCCGCTGAGCCTGCGCGTCCGGAGCCTGTGCTCCGCAACGGGAGAGGCCACAACAGTGAGAGGCCCGCGTACCGCAAACAAAACAAAACAAAACAAAACAAATTACATAAGCATGACATATGGTTGTGTCTTTGTTTGCTGTAAATTTTATTTAAAATGTGCAAACAACTACCGTGAAATACCATAAACAGTGCACAGTCATCTCATATGACTTTGGGACAGGGAGACTGACTGAAATGCACAAATAATCAGAAATCTCATTTGTACCATATTTGTAAATTACTATTTCATGAAACCCTCTTTTAGACTAGCCAGTATAAAACATCTGATATACTGCCTTCCCTCTGGGGGTACAGCGCTCATATAAAAGCTGAAGGAGGGAGAAACAGTGAGCCCAGACTATCTACGAACTGAGTAATTGAGAGTCCAGGCTGGTGGTGTGCTCTGTCTGAGGGTGCTTGTTCTTGATTCTCTCACCACATTTCAGCGACCACACTTCAGCAGCGGGGATATAAATGTGCCACAGTGTTCCCAATAAAACTAGTTATTAGCCTTCAGAGCAGCATGACAAGTACAATAGATTGTTTTCCAATGAAACCACAGCTACAAACCTTAAGAAATGCATTGCACATATTCTTTGCTCAATATATTAAAAGCTGTAGATATAATTATTCATTCAACATTCATTTACACTCATCCAAATGTAATTTTCTTTTCTTAGCAATTTAGTAGTGCCTTATAAAACTGGCAGTGCAGTGTGTTCCCTATGAGGATTTGACACTCTGTTACATAATCATTATTCTGTATTTTTCAGAAGACATAAACATTTACTTGCAGCTAAGGGGCTGAAGCAGAAAAGGCAGCAAGACATAATAAAAATGGAGATCTTTCTATATCAATTGTTTGAGCAACTTCCAATTTGCACATGAAGCAAAACTGTAAAAAAATCTATTTTTCAGTCTGTCTTTTCTTCTTTCTTCAGGGTCAGCACTTTTTGTCAATATTTTATTTAACAGAAGCTTTCTTCTCCTCCTTCCTCCACCTGAGGTTTTATTTTTGTCAGAGTTCAAAAGCTAAACAAAGTTGACTGCCACATGTGCTCAAAGACTGAGGAAGTTATTAAAAAAATTGTTTTGGCTGTAGAATTCCTGTGGCTGGAGCAGGTTTGACAAATATTTAAGGCAACTGACATTGCAGTTATTACAGCAATATTCTGCTCAAAATTTATATAATATTTTGTCAACTTTATAGTAAAGCTTAAAATATACAACTGAGAATAAAGACTGCTGTGGGATTCCCCTAACCATGGATGGCAAATAGGGATCATCTCTGGTATCAGCTATAATCCATTGGTAGATAATGGCATTTTGGTGTACTAATTCCTGAGACTTTCAAGTCCAATCTGAACTCAGGAAGAATGAGGTTCTTGAACCACTGGTCATGTCTGCCAAGAACAGAAGATAGGAGTAGCCTTCCTGTTCTAATACTGAAATTCCAACAAAGCTCATCATTATACTTATGTATACTGTCCCCTGTGTAAAGGGTCACAGCCCAAGAAAATTTGTGTTTCCATGTCTTCCAATTTCTTCTACTGTGGAATGAATTAATTTCAAAGACACCTTATTGGGTAGATGAAAGTTAGATAACAACATATTCAAATCATTGAGTCAAAAGAGTTATTCTAATATGTCTAATATTTTTTGAAGGCCTACATTCTTCCCCTACTTTTACCCTTTTATTTGCCCTCAAAATGTGTAGAACTTGTATTTGTTCAAGTTCATGTAATATCTCAGGGAAATTACTTTCAGAATGTGGTCAGAACACAAAACCCCTTCCCTAGTTGCCAAACTTATGGTGGTATCTGAAATGCGGAACAAGATCTCTTAACCAAAAGTCATATGAAAGGAAATATAATTGTTGAAACAGGAGAGTATAGTCATTAACAAGAGCATCTAATGGCCCCAAACTTCCAAGATTCAGTTTCTTCATCAATGAAATGGAGATAATATAATGACACCTCATAGGATTGGTATGTGGATTCAGTAAAATAATCTTTATAAAGCAATTTGCACGTATATGGTACAAAGTGAATTCTCCTTAAATGTTATGCGTTATCTTTATTGAATAATAGATGAGTTGACTAGATTTGCTACCATTGTAGAATTGGCCTTCCTCAGGACTCATCACATACCCTGACCCGTTAAAGCTGCCAGCACTCTCCGGCCACTTGGCTTCTCTTCACTCTTCTTGCTCTTTCTGGTACCATCTTCCTAGCTAATTCAATGTGTTTTTAAAATTTTGCCTGCCTTGGGGAAATCACTTTCTAAGAATTAGTTACAACTTCTTTAGTCTACTTTCTACCCTAGACACACAGGATGTGAAGACCTTCTCAATACGGTGGAGGGAATGTTAATTATTTTTGCTGGCTCTCACTATGTTTGTCTCTCTTTTCCCTGTATTTTTTTCTCTCTTCCTTGGCTACAGGCTTGTTTCTCCTCCTCATATGCATCTTCTCTATAGCCACATCCCTAGATTCATCCAAGACTCAATTACAATTCTGTTATAATGTGCTTATTTGCTTCTTCCCTCCATCCCCATACCCACGAGATTTATGAATAAAATTTGGGGATACTAGGGCTCATGATTAGTACCTTGTGAAAGGGGAGGAGTAATTTTTCTGGAGATCTTTGTAGATATAACCTACACAATTATTTTTGTTTCTTTTCATTTTAAAGCTGAATTTTGTTTAATAAGTATCTTTACTTTCACTACTCAGTAATCCTATATAAGATTAGAATAGATTTAGACCTGTTCCTTAGGGATGTGCTTCTAAAAATATTTGTGATAAAGGATCAAGCCGTTTCCTCCTAATCTATTTTATACCAGTATTTTGTTAAAATTTAAAAAATGAATAACTAGAACAATGACATAAAAGCAGACACATCAAGTAAAAGCCACCAATTTTTAAAAGTATAACATAGGAAAAATAAAAGAATTCCAAAATCTATACATGTTGTAACTCTTTCTGTTTTCACAATTTTACTTATACAAAAGGTTGTGCTTGAAATAGTGATTTTTCCATATTAAACAGCTATAAGCACACGTGGCACTCTGAATGAACAGTGTATCAATCAATAAAGTTGCAACTGTGGCAAATGAGTTTGTCTCTTTCTTGTTAGCTTATGAATTTGGTTATACAGGCATGCTACTTATAGGGCAGGATACAATGTACATCTAAGCTATTTTAATAGTGGTCATAAAATAAAAAGCAGTCTTGCTGGGAGAGTAGACAGGTATAGAAGAAGTGATTTTAGAGCAGTTTGGGCAAGCTCAGCATATTCATCCTTAATGTTTACCCAAAATGAAAGGATTGATGCTATACTACAAAATTCATTTTCAATTCTTCATCAGTAGCTAGTTGTATCTTATAAAGTTATAGTTAAATTTCAATTATCTTTTCTTGAAACAAATGGGTTCTGGATTTTATATACTTATTGAAATGGAGCAGGACCCTTGGGGCCTTCCCAGGACAGACACCATCCTCCCATGCCCTCTGCCTGCCTTTTGTCTCTAGAAAAACTTTAGCCACAGAATAAGTTTAATCTGAGAAGTGAAAAAAATATAGAAACAAAGGAAAGCAGTCAAACAGGACAAAATAATAATACTTTGGTTAAAGCCAAGGACCTTTAGTCCCTCCTCAAGAGCTACAGATAATATTCTGAGCCGTACCCCTTGAGCTGTTTTATAGATGCTGAAACCCTCACCAGGTGGAAGGAGTTAACTACATGATGACCAGACCTTAGCCATGACATAAGCTGCCACAATTCCAAGAACTGGCCTCAAGAAAATGGGAACAAACCAACCCTGGAACTGAAGATTAACTGTACTTAAAATAATCAAGATGATGCTGACCAGACCACTGCATCACCAATTTCAAGAAGACTGTCAGAGCCGACTGTGCTGTTTCTGAAGGCAGCCCCCTCCTTCCACCTATACTCCATTGAAACTCCCCTTTTAAAAACTCTGGCCCACTGACTGGCGTGGGGAGTTGGCCTTTGGACATGAGTCTGCCTTCTCTCCAGGTTGTCAGTCTCCTGAATAAAGCAAACTTTTCTTTCTACCAACTCTTGCCTCTCAAGTATTGGCTTTTGAGCAGCAAGCAGCCAGACCTAAGTTCAGTAACATTACAGGTTACAGTTGACAAACTCACCTTAAAACACTACATCCCACGACACACAGCATGCAGCTCTCTCCACTGTCAATTGGCTTTGTGAGGTCTGCAACATATAAGCTGCCCTATACCCTGTGCAACAAATGGAGTAAACCAAATACTTATTCTCAGTGTCTGCACTTATCACGTGACAGTAACAAACTTTACATAGTACAGCATTGTCTGTAGGCCAGTGTCTTAGTCTGGGCTGCTATAACAAAACACCACAGACTTCGTGGTTTACACGACAAATATTTATTCCTAACGTCCTTTAATCCTAATTACCTACAAAGACCCCACCTCCAAATCCCATCACATTGGGAATTAGGGCTTCAGGATGTAATCCGGAGGGATACAAACATTCAATCCATAGCACACAGTTTGTACAACACTAATGAAAGCTCCTCTCCCTTCTCTTCAGTAAATTTAGGTAAGACCAAATCTTATAGCCTTGCCTTCATTTGCTAAGTATAAGAAAGGAATCAGGACCTCAGTCTGCTTCAAATTTTAGAGTTATTAAACAGGACAAATTTAACTCTAAAGTGCCAATAATCTTTCCCCCAAAGAAAGAGTACTTAAGAAATAGAGGAAAGATTCGTCACTGAATTATGTGGAATTTCAGAATTATATCATAAAAGACTATATATGTTAAACCATAGCAATAACTCATTCTAAATAATAAACAATGTGTAAAATAATCCAAGAAATTTGATAAAACTGGTCAAGTTTTATTCCTCAAATACTGAAAGAAGCAAGTTTTAAAAAGCAGCTTTTACTTTTCCAGATAAAAGGAAAATATAAAGAAATTATCAACATGTATGTTTATAGAAGCAATTGTAAGTAAAAATATAAAGCAGAGGGGTATGAGATCCATAGGAACTTTATCAGACAAAAATGGAAGGCGATTATACCTGGAAGAAATTTATTTTTAAGGCACAAAATAGGAAAGTAAAAGACAACCATTAGGAATTATAACACGTTATTTTTCAAAAGGCCAAGCTTTTATTAGCATATCACTTCTATAAAGTTCAATTTAAGATACGTAAAAAAAAAATGTGCTGTTGCCCTACACAAACGACATTCTGTAATGGTCACAATGCTTCCATTTTCAACATCCATCTACACCAAATGAAATCTCATTTCCCTTTACTGTGAATGGTTTAGGGAAGGTCAAATAACTCAGACCTAGATAGCAGGAAGTGAGAAAATTTTGCTACAAAAGAGCTCTTCAGAAACATTTCTTGCCTCTACAGAAGAGACACAAAGATAGTTGATTTCTATTGTTTTCAGGACAAATGATGTTTGAAACTGCTAAAGCTGAATTAATTTCCACCAACCTGGCCTTGAAGCTAAGCAATGGAAGTGGGGGAAACTAAGAGAATCTAACAACCAAGAGAGCCAGAGTCTTGACATATGAACCTGGAGTCTGCCTTATCTGTAGATTTATTGTAGAAGGAGATAATTCAAATGCCTACTGGAATCAAGCATTCCTATTGCTTGAAGCTCAAAGCATCCAACTTTATACCTTTGCTTCTGCTGATGAGGTGCCATTCACCATTCAAATTTATGTACCACTCATCACATGAAGTACTGCTATTTATAGGTACTAATCCTTGTCTGTCAATAGGTATGTGACTGAAAAAAGATCAATTAAACGAATTGGGTCCATTACAGTGTGTTTGAAGCTCTAGGGTCTCTGGGATTGTTTTGTTTGTTTTTAAATGTTTTCTGCTTCCAGTGTTGCAAACAGAAGATTAGCTCATCAGTTTCTGTAGAAGATGGACTATCAATTTCTACAGTAACCTCTTGTTGAATGCTTTATAAATCTGACCTAAGATTATACCAGTAAGATAAGTAAAATAATAGAAAACTTAAAGGATTATACAAAGGAAAGGAAATCTAGCCCATGAGAGTCTAAAATAGAAAATTTCTTTTGGTAAATTTATATGTGTATTCTAAAACTACACAGTGAATTTGTTCGAATTTTGAAAAGGATCCCTAGTGAGTTTAAACTCACTTATATTATAGAAAAGTGATATATGATGGCTGGCTCAATTCTGCAGAAGTCTTTCAGGCAAAACAAAGGAAATGATGAAGACTAAGACCCTGAAGAGGATATATTAAAGTAATCAGGAGAAAGTTCCCAGGAGCCTTTTTTATTATCCCTGGAGATGAAGGAGTCAACTCAGAACCAGAGTGGATGGAGCCCCCACATCTTGTGAGGGACATCAAAACATAGAGGTTAGATAGTGCCAGCTAACTTCTTGATGAAATTCTCATGAGAATACAGAAAACATGAAAAGCTGTGTCTTTGGTTGTGGTAAGAATCCTGACACAGAATATTAGGAAGGTGAAGGATTAGGAAGGGGTGACCTTTTCACCTCTTCCTTCCTTCAGAGCCAGGTCCCGCGCTGACCACAGTGGACCCATGGCCATCTCTTTCATCCAAAAACCCTGGGGATGCTGACATTCCACAGCCTTCATAGTGAACTGTTTCTGATAAGAGAAGAACAACAAATTGCTAAAAGTAACAAGGACAGACTACTGCTTAGGCATTAGCAATCTGGCAGTAAGAGCTGGAGACACCTCCTCAGGTCAGTACACAGACAAAAACATCTGACAGACCCTCAAACTCAGTCTAGGGGTTGAACATGACAACCAAACCTCCAGTTAATAGAAAGAAGGGTTCCAATAGAAACCAAGAGGAGAACAAGGAAAAATGTGGAGAGCTTGCCCAATCTCTTGAAAGACAAATGTGAGGTCCAAACCAGTTTCCAAATGAAGCACAAGAGAACATTCCAATAAATACACAAATTTTAAAAATGGCTGGACTTCCTGGTGGTTCAGTGGTAAAGAATCTGCGTTCCAATGTAGGGGACTGGGGTTCGATCCCTGGTCGGGGAACTAAGATCCCACATGCCATGGGGCAACTAGGCCCACGTGCCACAACTGGAGAGAAGAACTAGAGAGAAGCCCGTGTGCTACAGCGAAAAATCCCGCATGCCGCAACTAAGACCCGACGCAGCCAAAAATAAAATGTAAATAAATAAATATTTTTTTTAAATGGCAAGCCTATAAAAAGACTGAGCAACATAAAAAAAAAGAAACCTTGTATTCAAAGCTTAGAGAGAAGGCTCTACAAAAGGAGCAAACACTAATTTATAGGTAATCTGTTCCATTTTCTCAATGCATTTCATGAAAAAAGGATGTTTCTGGTATGAAAGATGAGATGTTTGGGCAATAGACCCTAGAAAAAACGTTGGCTGGGAAGAAAGTAGATATGGCAAGAGAGTTAGATTGAATAAAGAAAGATGAAATGCAGTAATGGAGTTTGTTATTATTAAAATTTTTAAAGTGAAAATTAGGGCTACTATTGGAGAAATCAAATCAGCGACATTGGAGGCCATTCCCAAAGTCAGAGTAAAAAAACAAAAGAGTGAGAACATGAATAGGATGGAGGCTGGAGATCCAAACTGTGACAACTGGAAAAGTAAGACAACTAAAGAAAATAGGCGAATGTCCCAAAGAAGTGATCTCTTCTGAGCTGAACAAATCCATGAGCCTACTCGTTAATTATTAATAACTTTAAAAGTATAAATAAAATGAACTAATATCTAGTTATATCCAGGTGAAACGTTCTTATCTTTGTCCCCAGTGTTCCAACATTTCATGATGATGTGTCTTACAGTAGGTATTCATTTAATTAATTGTGATAGGCATTTGGTAGATCTTTTCAATCAAAACACTCAAAACATGCCAGACTGTAAAAATGTCTTAATTTAATTTTTTGGTGGGGGTGAGGCTCTGTACCATTTGGAACTCATTACATTCAACCTGAAGAACTAATCCTGTCATACTTTTAAACTTTTCTATGTATCGTATTTTAAACTTATAATTTACTTAATAGGTCATTTCTGTAACTTTAACTTGCAAGCCATCTGTTATGTACTGAATTTTGTGCCCCCATTCCCACAAATTTCTAACCCCAGTACCTCAGAATGTGATTATATTTGGAAATGTGGTATTTAAAGAATTCTCCTTTAAGTTGAAATGAGAATATTAGAGTGGACCCTTATCAGAAGAAGAAATTTGAACACAGACAGGTAAAGATGTACTGAGAGAAGGCCATGTGAAGACTCAGGGAGAAGGTGGTCATCTCCAAGCCAAGGAGAGAGGCCTCAGAAGACATTAACTTTGTGCCCACCTTAATCTTGGACTTCCAGCCTCTAGAACTATGAGAAAATTAATTTCTATTGTTTAAGCCACCCAATGTGTGGGACTTTGTTATGGCAGCCCTAGCAGACTAATTAATATACCATCTATTAAGCTCTTCAATTTCTGGCAACTCTTTTTTGGATCTCTGAATTTCTCTGTTAATAGTGTCCTTTTGTTTTTAAGGGATATAATATTTCCTCGTCTTTTTGCAGGTATTATTTTTAAATGTTAAAGCATTTACAACTTTTAGATTTGCAAGTATTATTTAAAATTTATTTTCCTTCCAATGTTGCTTCTTATTTCTGATTGGGTGGTTTATTAAATGACTCCTCATATCAGTTATTTGGGTCGTAAGTATTTTATATTCTTAGGTTACTCAGAGTCATCCGAGAACATTTATGCCCACTGGTGCTGAATAATAAGAGTGAGCCCGGGGGTGGGAAGAGGTTGTTAACACTCAGTACCTAGATTTACATAATCGCCAGATTTTAGTATGGTACTCCCCCCCTCTGCTCTGCTAGATTTCCCTTAATCAGGGTCCCTCTGAAATACCCTCATCAGAAAGTAAGCCTTCACCCTTCGTCCTTGGAACGGGAGGTCAATCAACCAGTTGTGCATGGTGGGAGATCGAACACAGGGACCTACTGTATATTAAATAGATTCTCAACCCAGCTTCCTGTTTTCAACCCCACCTTAGGCCCAGTTTCAAAGGCTCCTGGCAGTCTTTAAGTATTATAATAATTAACATTTTTATATCTTCATCAAAAATACGATGCATGCTCAGAGTAAAATTTAATCAAATCCAGTCCAATGTTCTCACTACACACACACACACACACACACACACACACACACACAACTGCAACTAGATGAGGTGAAGGATATGTTAATTTGCTTGACCATGGCAATCATCACAATGTAGATGCACATCAAAATATCACACTGTACACTTTAAATATATACAATTTTTAATAAATAAATTTATAAATAAATAAATAGGTTCTTATCTTCAAAAAACAGTTGTAAAAAGATTTAGGGATGTTAGAGGATTCTTGCCAATTTGTGTCTTTTTATTTGAATGCCTAAATGATACAAGGCTTTAACAGTATTTCCTGTATGAACCAGGGTTCTTAGTTTTAGACAAGAGAAATCGTTTCAACTTAAGCAATAGGGAATGTAGATTAGTCAATGAATTGTCTGAAAAGTGCAGAAACAGACTCTAGGCAAAACTGGAGCACCAAAGGAACTGCAATGCTGATTCCATCAGAGTTAAGAAGCAGCAGAATCCAGAAGCTGCCACCATAGCTGCTGGGGCCAGAGCCACCCCCTCCTCTCAGGGCAAGGCCAGTCACATGGGCACCTGTAACTGGCCTCTCTCTCCATATAATGCAGTTTTGAATTAAAGTTTTGATCAAGTGGAACCTAAGTCACATCTGGAATCTAGCTGGGGGTCTTGGAATTAACACTGACTGAAACAATCTACAATACCAGCCCTTTGCCTACTCCACACATATGCACACGTTTCTTCTCACATTTAAACTCCTGAGTAACAGCAAGAGCAACGTGCTCCCATGTAACACAATGTGTCCTCAAATGAAAGCATACTCATAATCTCCATGAAAGGGAAAACCCAAAGTCTCTTTAATTACTACATCTATTCTGGATAGTGTTAATTCTCTCTTACATTCACAATGCTGTCTTCATGTCTTATAAATTGTGGGGGAAAAAAGTTATTAACGGTGACCACCACCAAAAATTCAATATAAAACAGTAGAGAAATGAAAAAAAGGACTAAAAATGATTAAAAAGATATATAATCTAAAAATGTACATGACAGAGCAAGAAGGGTATGTGAAGCTATTATTGTTATCATTTCTGCAACGTTCATGAAGGTTTCATCAGTGTTTATGTTACTCTCCCTGATCCTATCAATGTTCCCTTTTCCCTCAGCCTGCACCTTAGTGGGTCCAGATTCTTAGCCGATGAGGTATCCAAATCTACATTTCTGGTGTTTGATCTCTTAGAGAATATGCCTACCAAGATTTCCTTATTTTCTCTTAACTTCTATCCCTCAACAGACGATGCCCTGGATTAAAGATCTGATTTCATGTCCGCGTTGCGTAGAAGGCACTATATTTCAACTTGATCATCAGAATCAAGCACCCCTGCCCACATGCTACCATTTGCAATTATGCCAATTATACTCTGAAGCACTTGGGATATTAACCCAGAATTAATTTATGAGCTCCTAAGCTAACTACGAGACAGAGGTAAGACAAAACTCCAGTTATCAACTGACCCACAAGTCACAACTCCACCTAGCAGACAAGAAAGGCATTGTGTGCCCTGGGGACAGGCATCAACTCAGAGCCAGCGGTCAGTAGCCCTCCAAGGTGAGCACACTGATTCTGATAAAAGGTGACTGGTGTCTTTAGGGAAAGACAGGAGGAAATTCTACAATGCGCTAATGATAGTATCACAGGAACCTTTTTCCCAAAGGTAGCCATATTCCCACACACTCCTAGGGGTTGGGGACTATGAAGTGATTCAGATGTGGGAACTGAGTGAGAGAGCTTATTATTCCCCAGGGTAATACCTCAGTCACTGTTTTTCATCATATATAGAGTTTATTCACTTAAAAAGAATAAAAAGGGTCTCAGTGAGCTTTCCTTATTTTGGGTTCTAGAGAAACTATGATCAATCAGCCTCAACCAAAGATTCATAAAATCTAACCATTTCTTAAATCACTGCTGCCTTGTGCCCTGTTATAACCACTCCCATCTTGCCCATGCGCTGCTGCTTCCTCACTGAAATCAGGGCGCTTATTCCAGGGGATCACTTCCTCCTTACATCACTGGCTGACAAAGGACAACCACTGAAGGGCACTTAAGGATGCTGACGCTCCTGATACCAACAGATTTCTCAGCACCTTGTGGAAGGCCACAACCTCTAGGGATGAGTTTGACAGCAGGTACGATGATAAATGACTAAGTCACGCACAATAAATCCACTTCAATATTCCAATCACCTAAACCTTTAGGTTTCTTCTTTTACAATATCAAGGAACTTCCAGCTCCTCAAAATCATTCCTCACATTATAACACTAAAGCCAAGCTTTAGTTAGCCAACTAAATAAACCGTCTGCAGTGTCTTCTACCTTCTTAAGCTAGCAATTTCAATCCCATGGAATCTAGAATCTCATGAAGGAGCAGTCAGGGTGCCACACTGAGGCCAGGACAACTACCCTAAAGTGGGTAGCAATTTATCCCCTCATTGTTTCAAAACATTAGTTAAGTAATTCAATATAGCTTGGCTCACATCCAGGGTTTGGACAGCCAATTGTGCCCCTTAACACAAACAATAATAAAAATATCTCTCACCCTAAGAAATGTCGTTAGAGGCATGAAGAAAAACTGATAGAGGTTGTGTTTGTTTATTTTTCCTAGCATTTTCAAATTCTGCCTTTGCAATGAGAATCTGGAGGAAAAAATAACCATAACAATAACTAAAATGGCTCAAGTAAAAGATCTGTATGTTTCTGTTAGCATACAGCAGTAAGTCTGACAATTTCAGAATGTTTTTATTTATTAAAAATATTTATGGGGCTTCCCTGGGGGCGCAGTGGTTGAGAGTCCGCCTGCCGATGCAGGGGACACGGGTTCATGCCCCGGTCTGGGAAGATCCCACATGCCGTGGAGGGGCTGGGCCTGTGAGCCATGGCCGCTGAGCCTGCGCGTCCGGAGCCTGTGCTCCACAAAGGGAGAGGCCGCAACAGTGAGAGGCCCGCGTACCGCAAAAAAATATTTATGTAGAAAATTATAAACTTAACAGGGGAAATTATGGTATATAAATCATACCTCAAGAAAGTTAATTTGTTGCAATTACTAAAAAAAAATTGTATAAACCCTATGCTCTAGCAATTCCACTTTTGGGAATTCATCCTGTATAACAAATCTCAATCCAAAAAATTATAGAGCACTTATCAAGCGCTGGTCACCATTTTACATGCTTTATAAATAACTTATTTAACCTTTATTTCTTTACTGAGGACATAAAAAGCCCAATCATTTACTCCTTTCATAAATACTTACTGCAAGCCAACCACGCACCAAGCAGTACGGTAACTCACGATGATCTACAGCTCTTGAAGACACATTCAATCAAATAGTCAATATACAAAGTACATAAAATTACAAACACTGGAAGGAAAAACTGATTTAGCTGGAGACCAACAGAAGGAAGCCTAATTTAGATAAGGAACTAATCAGGAACGCTTTCTTTGAGGAAATGCCATTTAATTTGAGAACCAGAAAACAGGATAAATAAGGTTTCTCCAGGCCAAGAGTTAATAGTGGGGAGGGTGTTCAATTCTAAATATAACTGCCCGTGCTGCATATGTATATGTTGATATCAAATTAGAGGTTTACTGCATGAAGTGAGAAAAAAGAGTAAACAAAAATGGTGTTAGTTTGTTAAAAGTAGTGAAAAGAGATGAGATGTGAGGTATTGTTGCAGTGACCATGACAATGGAAACATCACTCTCAAAACAACTGTTTATTTGAAAACTGTGTGTGTGCTATGTAAAGTTAGAATAATCTTGAATAGACAACATAACACAGACTGCAGAAAAATAGTGCACAAATCAGACAAAAAAAAGAGTGCATTTTTGTTCAGATCTCAGCAGCATAATCTTTTCTACATTAGTTAGTGTTCACTCAGTACATTGCATTATAAACAAAAGTGATGAACCCACTTCTCACTTCTCATCCATTGGCTATTTCCTAAGGGCTCAGATTTTTGTAGTTTGTCGTAGTGCACCCTGCAAAAATGAAACCACAGCAATAGCTCTGGTTCTTTCAACAATTTTATAAACAGAAATCCTTAAAAGATTCAGAGTAAGCTACAAAAGGAGTATATTGCTAGTTTTCTACTTCATGGATATCAAATCTAAAAGCAAAGTCTTGATCAAGTAATCTATACTCCATGTAAATAGGGTTCAAATATTCTTTTCTCTATTATATATTTTTCTCCAAAATATATAAGAAGTTTAGTGAGAAGTCTCAAGCTATTAATTTTGAAGTACACAATGTATTATCATAAATGTTTTCTTGGGTTTCCCTGCAGTTTGGACTGAATTATACATATAAATTTAAAGTTTAAATACCACAATGACTTGTTTAAATTTGATGTGATAAATACCAGTGTCATTTCACATTTGATGTTCCACTTGCTTTAATTTCCCTGATATTGTGTAACCACCTAATTTATTGAGATTTAAAAGTCATCTGCATAACCAGATGTAGGATAATAACACATAAAGCTGTGGAATTTATTCATGATGATCCCGTCTAAATTATCATTTTTAGAGCTATGTTTGGTTACCATAAAATAGCCATTAAAAATCATAAGTGAGGTGAGTAAAGTGTTGTTCAAGGTTTTCAAAAGTCCCTGCTCTACTTTAAACAGCTTTTGCTCCTTTCAATATCTGATATGCAAATAGACCATTAGGGCATATTGCTGTGTCAGAAATTTATCACTACCTCCTAACAACCCCTGCAGTCCGCTCTTTATAAACTGAAAGCATTGATTGATTTTTTTCTTTTAGGAAATATAAGTGCCTTTCATGTACAGCAGACACAGTGCTGGCTACTGAACCTCTTGACTACAACTTCAGACTCAGCCTAGACCTCTTTCTAGGCAAATTTTCAAACACAGCAATAAGGTTATGAGGTGTTCTTGCCCAAGACAGTGCAGCTAATTAAGCACCAGACCAGAAGCTTTATGAGAGAATTCATCTGTGATCTCAGTGTGCTCCAATTCTACTTCTGAAATTAAAACTTAATTCTGAGATCCAGTCTATACCTTCTGCACAGTTTTAATAAATACATAATTTAGTTTTCCCTGAGAATTCACTTTCAAAACTTTCCTACAATTCAATTTTCTATAAGACTAAATTCTATTTTCCTCCTGCCAGTACCATTTTGATCGGCTCTACGACACTGCCTCTGTTCCTCCCCCAATGCAATATTCCGTTAACCTCTTAAAACTTTTAATTGCCTCATGTTTCATCTTCATTATGGCATTTCAATATCAAAGGGCCTCATTTTTATTTATATTAGGCTTCATGTACTATCGCTCATTCTACCTTTTAGCAATATTCTCTGCAGGTGATATTTTTATCTCTCTATTCTTTCTCTGATCATCTTTATCGAGAAAAACTGTTCCCTCAGTTCTAAAGAGAAATGTTTATCCTTTAAATCCTAGTTAATAATAGAGCTTATTCTCTGTGTAAAATTTTCCCTGAGATATGTATCAAATCTTATGATACGTGGTCATAACAATACTGAGATAAGAATTTACAGAATTGATTAATAGAAACAAAGAGATTAGTAATAAAGAACCTAAGCCCTTGTTAATTACAGGTTGAATCCCTGCAAAAAGACGTGATGAAGTCCTGATCCCCAGCACATAAGAATGTGACCTTACTTGGAAACAGGGCCATTGCAACTGTAATTAGTTAAGATGAGGTCATACTAGAGTATAAGCCCTTTAATCCAATATGACTGGTGTCTTATAAGAAGATGACCATGTGAAGAAACACTGACATACATGGAGAACACCATGTGATAACAAAAGCAAAGATTGGAGTTATGTGCTTCCAAACCAACGAATGTCAAAGATTACCAGTAAACCACTAGAAGTTGGGAAGACACAAGGAAGGATTCCCCTATATGTTTTAGGGGGAGCGTGACTCTGCTAACAACTTGAATTCAGACATCCTAGTCTTTAGAACTTTGTGACAATAAATTTCTGTTTTTTAAGCCACTCAGTTTGTTGTATTTTGTTATGGCAGTCCTAGGAAATCAATACACTTCTGTTTCAACTAGAGAAATTTTTAAAAATCTAAAGAAAGTAGAAATAAATAATAAGGAAAAATTGCAGGTAATTAACTTTAAAATAAATATAAATGCAAATTAACAGAGATCATAATTAATTTTAAAAATGCCAAAACTTAGATGGCTTTTTGACAGCTAGATAGTATAAAGAAATACTATGTATAGCTTGAAAATTAATAAAATCAGAAGGTCTAGATGTAACATTTAATGTCCATTCCAGATTTTTTAAATTTCCTTTTGTTGGGTTTCCAAAACTTGATATAGGGTATCTATGAGAAACACACAAAAATTTTTACTTCACGTTGAACAGTTAGAAGTGTTTTCCTCAAGTCAGCAATTCAGCTGATACAAAAGAAATGAGGAAGAAATATTTTAAGGAAAAGACACAGCTGTTTTTATTTGCAGAGATTATGATATTCTACTTAAAAATCAAGACAAATAACTGCAAACTAAATAGCACTAAGTAGAGTTCAGCAAGATTACTCAATACATCACTACCAACAACAAAATTAATGCATTGCTAGAAACTATTCATAACCAATTAAAAATATAATGAAACAGAAAATATCCCATTCACAGAGCAACGCATTGTTTACAAAATACAAATTAATCAAATACTTATATGAGATATTTTGTGGCTACTAATCTATTAAATATATAAATGAAAAATACAATATTTAACCACAATTAATGTAGATACCTATCAAGATGATGAAGAGATGTTATTTTAAAAGATGGTATTTCTCCCTTCATAAATATATAAGTTTTGCACAATCTGAACAAATATTTTTATGGAATTTGCCAACTGATTTTATGTTATTGGAAAGAGAAAGAAAGAAGAGGTAAGGGGAAATTGTCTAACAGGTGACAAAGCAGAATATAAAACTGGAGTCACTAAAAATGTTTTAGTGAAGAATAAAAGAAAATAGAACTATAGAACTGAATGCTCAGAAACACTGTAAATGTAAATATGTATCAATGATTATCACAAAGTACTTCAAGTTGTTGGTGAAAATATGGAGTATTCAATAAATTGTGATGGGGCAATTGAATATCTAATGTAATTATGTATCTATTAGAAAAATATTCCATACTGAAACTAAAAATAAATTTCTGACAGATCAAAGATATAAGTAAGGGAAAAAATAAAAATGTGTTCATTGTATTATTACATCAAGGAAGACTTCCATAAACAACACACACAAAAAAAGAAAAACTTATAAAGGTAAAGTTTTATATGTTTAAACATGTACAAATACAAATTTTTTCTATGTCAAAAGGGGGCTTAAGCAAATTTAAAAGACTAATCTATGACTAGGAAAACGTAATTTTAATATATATAGAAAAAATAAGTCTCTAGAATCTACAAAGATATACTGCATATTTATAAGGAAAAAACATACCCTATGAAAAATGGTCAAAGAATATGAATAGATGATTCAAGAAAAATAATTAAAAGCTATTAATAAATATATTAAAAGCTGTGCAACTTCACTAATCATCAAGGAAATTTAAAATAGATAACCAACAAGGACCTACTGTACAGCACAGGGAACTCTGCTCAGTATTCTGTAATAACCTAAATGGGAAAAGAATTTGCAAAAGCATAGATACCTGTATATGTATAACTGAATAATCACTTTGCTGTACACCTGAAACTGCACAACATTGTTAATCAACTATACTCCAACATAAAATAAAAAATTCTTAAATCAAAATAAATTAAATCATAAAAGAAAACCACAAATTTTATTTCATGTCCTTGGTAAAATAACTTTTCATGAAATGAAATTCTCAAACATATGGAAAATTGTTACACTTATTTGCTGTTGGTGAGGATCTAAATTTACAAAGTCTTCAGGAAGAGAATTTGACAATATCCATTACAATGTAAATATTTATTTCACGGGAACCAACAATTCATTTTTCTTCCTCAGACTTTGGGAAACAAATGTAAACTTAAAAGAGGAATGTACTAGGTAGGTCATTATAATATTACATGCCCTAATGAAAACTAGTGAAAAACCTATCATTAGGATCTGGTTAAATAAACCTCCACAGAAACAAATGCTCTTAAACAATTTTTAAAAAATAAGGTAGAACTGTAAGTACTGACAAGTTCTCCAAGACATTGTCAAGAGAAGAAAGCAATCAGCACAATAAAAAACAGATTTTATTTGAATTTGAATTTCATTTTATGTGAGGATGTTTTGCGGTATACACATTTTATATCTAAGTTCACTAATAAAGGATTTGTGGGGATAAATGCCAAATTACTTGCAAAAGCTCTCTTTGTTTTAGCGAGTAAATGTGACCAGAGGGGAAAGAGTTTAAAAGGAATTTCCACCTTTGACCCTGAATTCGGTTTTTTTCTTGTTGTTTTTTTTTTTAATTAGAGTATAACTGTAAAAGAAAGTGGTAACATGGACAAGTGTTTTAAAGTTATATGTCTAACATGATGTTTACTTAATACGTTAATTCATGTACTTAACCTCTTTATCAGTTTAAAGATATTTATTTTGAAATAAGAATTAATATAAAAATTATTAAGAAGAAATTGCCTTATCAGCATGTGAACCTCTCTCATTCTTGACAACGAAAATTATTCCCTCCATAAATGTGCACAAGACTGAGTTTGAGAACCTTCAATCCACTTCTTTATTTAATGCCAACCCTCAGCCCCGAACATGCATAAGTACATGTATAAAGTAATAAAAAATAACCCCTACATGAAAGGCATTAGAAATGACTGATTTAGGATGTACCTTTATCACAGCATTTTGCATCCCAGAGAACCGGTGGGTGGCTTTTCCATTTCTGAAATATATCAGGCTTACCTGGATTTCAGTTCAATCAGTTGTATCTGCCTAGAATCCTTCACTTTCCCTGTTGCAGAAATTCACTGCTCCAATGAGCAACAGCAATGCACATGAAATTAAAGAAGTCATTACTTCAGGTTAGATAAATAGAGGAACTAATTAAACTAATGAAAAAGGATTCTTTTTAATCTGCTGGCATTTGATATGCCACACTCAATTTTAGAGCTTAATGAAAGTGAATTTGAAGAGCTGATCAAAGTCAATCTGTGATTGTTTAGCACAAAAATAACTCAAAGGAGAATGTTCTATTTAAGAACATTTCTTAAAATTTGTTGGAAATTGCCAAGAAATAGTCTGCTAGGAGTAACTCAGGGCTTTTCCAGTTATAGGCAAAGGGGACTCCTACAGGCTACAGGAATAAGTACTTGTCTTTCAAAATCTCTTTTGTTCTATCAAATGGGTGAAAAAAGAGCTCTAGTCACCCACCCCACCCTGTCCTCCCTGTCCCTTATCTCCCAGCCTGGCCAGTTCTATTTACTTTAAGTCCACCACAACTAATTTTATGCTCTTCCTTCCTCTTTATGTCATTGTATGTATTGATATGTGTCCTCCCAAAACGATATGTTGAAAACCCCCAATGCCTCAGAATGTGACTTCACTTGGCAATAGCGTCTCTACATTGTATTCAATTTATTTATTTATTTATTTTTTAACATCTTTATTGGGGTATAATTGCTTTACAGTGGTGTGTTAGTTTCTGCTTTACAACAAAGTGAATCAGTTATACATATACATATGTTCCCATATGTCTTCCCTCTTGCGTCTCCCTCCCTCCCAGCCTCCCTATCCCACCCCTCCAGGCTGTCACAAAGCACCGAGCCAATATCCCTGTGCCATGCAGCTGCTTCCCACTAGCTATCTACCTTACTACGTTTGTTAGTGTGTATATGTCCATGACTCTCTCTCGCCCTGTCACAGCTCACCCTTCCCCCTCCCCATAACCTCAAGTCCGTTCTCTAGTAGGTCTGCGTCTTTATTCCTGCCTTACCCCTAGGTTCTTCATGACATTTTTTTTTCTTAAATTCCATATATATGTGTTAGCATATGGTATTTGTTTTTTTCTTTCTGACTTAATTCACTGTGTATGACAGACTCTAGGTCTATCCACCTCATTACAAATAGCTCAATTTCTGTATTCAATTTAAAATGAGGTCATTAGGGTAGGCCCTAATCCAACAGGATGGTTGTCCTTATGAAAAGGGGAAATTGGGACAGAGAGACACACAGAGGAAAGATAATGTAAAGACACAGGGAGAAGATGACCATGGGATCTGAATGATGTATCTAGAAGCAAAGGAATGCTAAGGATTACCAGCATACACCAAAAGCTAGAAGAGGTGAGGAAGGATTCTGCCCCAGGGCCATAAGAAAGAGCCTGGCCTTGATGACACTCTGATTCCAGATTTCTAGCCTCCAGAACTGTCTAGTCAATGAATTTCTGTTGTTTCAAGCCACCAATTTTTGGTGCTTTAAGGCAGCCCTGGGGAACTAATACAGCAATAATCATGAGGAGCCCCAGACTTCCAAATCTCACCTAATCTAACAACCTCTAAGCCTCATAAGACTCCCCAAATTCATTATTCTGTTCCATTATCAACTCCCCTCTAAATGCTGGAATCTTCCACTGTGTACTCTGGTATTAATGGTCCATTAACAGTTCCCCTCTAAATGCTGGAATCTTCCACTGTGTACTCTGGTATTAATGGTCCATTATCAGCAAAATCTCCTATACCCTGAATCTCTTCCCCAAACATGTGTTGAATTTCTTGATCTAACAGAAATCTGGCTCCTTGAAGACACTGATTCCCCTGCAGCCCATGAAGTTCCTCTCCCACAGCCCTTGTACATACCACTGAGTGTTTGGTTTTTTCCAAAGTTTCTTTCCTATTTTTTTTTTTTTGATGTGGACCATTTTTAAAGTCTTTATTGAATTTGTTACAATATTGCTTCTGTTTTACGTTCTTTTTTTTTTTTTGGCCTCGAGGCATGTGGGATCTTAGACTTCGCCTTAACCACTGGACCACCAGGGAAGTTCCCTGTACCTGTGAGTGTTTAGGTGAGTGGTACCCCTGCCCCTCGCACTCAGAGATGCATAGATGAGTGGCCCCTTGACACTCCTCTTTACCAGTCTCAGATCATTCTCCCTCCTGCCTACGTGAAACCTCCATTAGAACTCTAATGTCAATAGACTCTGTTACTCCCTACTTCCATTTCTGGTGTTATCCACCCATTCTTGGGTCAGTCATTCATTTTTCTATGGCTTGGCTCCTAACTCCTTGATTTCCGTCTGAACTCTATTATTTTAACACACATCCAAACAATCCTTCAATAAACTTGCGTGCTTAGTTCTTTGAACTTCTCTATCCCAACGATTTTTGTCTTTGTCTTAATCCAACAACTTATCTCCATAATCTTAACTCTAGATCTAGTTATTACCAATATCTGTGACTTCTCTGTTAATTGAAGGCACCTCTCTGCCTCATACCTTTTCAGTTTTCTTTCTCCCATATGCAACTCTTACATTCTCTAATTCTTCACTAGGATTACCCACCCATGCATCCTCCCATCTTGACATTTTATTTTGCCCAGATGTTGCCCCTCTGTCCTCTTTGGTCAGTACAAAATTCCATGGGGGCAAACTCTTAATCACTCCCTTGTATGTGATCTCAATTCTCTTGCCTCTCTCTTCCTGTCACACTCACTTGGAGAAAAACATAGCCTTGGTAAAATCGAATTCTTTGCCTCTCTGGGCTTGTATCTTTTCAACTAATGTGGTTGGAAAAACAAAAAAACAAAAAAATGATGTCTCCAGTTTTACTTTGAATTTATGACCATTAATTTCAACTAAGCCCACAAGGATTGCTTTGATGCAAGCATACTGGGAAAAGTCCAATCACTCTTTCTTCTAGATGACTGTTTCACTTTTCTATTAGTTCTTCAAACTTTGATCATCTCTTTCCCCATCTTTCTTCTAAGCTGTAAGCCTTGCTTTTTGCTTCACTGGAAAAAAGTTAAACCACCATAAGTAAAATTCCACAGAATGCTGACACCACATATGCCCACTTAGCAGCATCTGTATGTATATTCTCTGCCTTCCTATTTCTAGAAATTAACTATTTGTCTTCTTCTAAGCCAGCCCCTTCAAAGGGCACTAGATTCCATTTTTATTTCTTACTTAATGCTCCAGAATTTCTCCACTCACTCACCTATAGTAACAATTTTTCCTTCCCTACTGAATCAGTCCTGTGCATTAATTTATTATGTCCATATGCAACCCTGATCTTCTCTCATGGCCCTCTTCCCACAGTCTCTTCCCTTTAGTTGATGATACTCTATTCCGCCTGTTGCTTAGTCCAGAAACCATAGACACATCTCCACCTCCCCTCTTTCTTTCCCATACCCCATGTCGTCCTTCAGGTAATCCAACTGTATCTATCCACAAAATCTATCAGACAACGTTTCCCTACCTCCCATTACCACTGTCATCAGAGCCATCATCACACTTCCCCTGGGTTACTGCCATGGTGTCAGCATACATGATTACCCTCTGTGGTCTACTCAGAATTCTGCAGCCAGAGCATTCTTGGAAACATAAATCATATCATGGCCCTCCTCTGCTCAGAAACCCTCAGTGGTTCCCCCATTCTTTTCATAGTAAACACCAAAAGTCCCAACAATGCCCCTTAGAGAACTCAGCTTCCCATTAGTCTTCAAGCATGTCTTGCCTCTTTCTCCCTCCTTTCATGTCTTCCAGCCACACAGGCATCCTTGCTGCTCCTCAATTAAGATAGGCTCTCAATCACCTCAGGACCTTTGCACTGACTGTTTCCTCTCCTTGCAGTGCCCTTTTTCTAGAAATCTGCTTGGCTATGTCTCATATCTTTTCTACATGCCTTTGCCCAAATGTCCCTTTCTCATAGATGCTTACTTAGAACACTGAATTTAAAATTGAAAACTCTACCTTTTCCAAGCATATTTAAATCTTCTGACTTTGCCTTATTTTTTTCCATAGCAGTTATCACCTTCTAACACATTATGTAATGTATTTATTATATTTACTATTTCTCATTGCCTACACTCTCTGCTGGAATGTAAACTCCAACAGGGCAAGGATATTAATTATACTCACTGATGTATCCCAAGCACACATGTATGTTTATTAAATGTTTACCAGAACAATGTAAAAACCCAGGCCACCTACCAAAGTTTCTTATTAATTCAAATAGTTTATTTCAGATGTTCACCAATTTAATGTAAAAGGTGTGTCACCTGTGAATAATGCAAAATGTTTTCTCCCTTTCTAATCCCTAGGTACTTTATCAATTTTGTACTAAGAGATCAACAGAATGTGACACCACAAATCAATTAAGAGTACAAGTGTAGATGCATGTTTTTATATACGAAAAAGTGCTCACAATACATAATTTAGTAAAAAATATCAAGTTCCTAAGTCATATACAAACTATGACTACTAAATGGTTTTTGTAAAAAGGAAATCATATGCATGTAGATGTACACACACATGAGTACATACACTTTACTGAGTTTAACACTCTATGAAGCATTTATTATTAGGTATATTTTACAAATAAGAAATCTAAGTCCTAAGTTGTGGAAAAGTGAGAATTAAAATCCTATTTTTACCTTTCAAAAACCCCCTGAACACTACTGCCTCAAATGCTGAAATTTTAAATTGGTCATGAAAATTTTCAATTTCCCAGTACAAGATACAAAATGAATTCAATGTTTTGTTTGCTTGTTAATATAAGGTTCATTTTGCAATAATTCAATGGGTGAATATTATACGCTTCCTCTTCTTATGTTTGGGTGACTCCTCACTAATCCAAATCAGAAGATCATTCCTGGAGTTAAATTTTAAGGAAAACCTAGCAATTGGAAATGTAACCTATTGAGTCTTCAATTTGAAAGTTTTCTCAGTGACAGATTCCACTGATGAAGTTACAAAAGAATAAGAATAATTTTCAAATGGAACAATTTGATGGAAACATCATTTGTTATAGAGTTGTCCACCAAAATCTGCTTTCCCTCCTTTTATAGATAAAATATTTAGGTGAACACAGCCTTCCTGAATAAAGACTGTATTTTCCAGTCTCCATTATGATTCAGTGTGACCACGTCACCAACCTCTGGCTTGTGGGATAGAATCTAAAGTGAGCCCTGCAGCTTCTGGGATGGGTTTTTAAATAGCATGGACATAACTTCTCTGTCCCTTTCATCTTTCCTGAAAGGGTCTGAGTGCATTTGTTGGTCCTGGAGAAGCCATCCTGGACTAGGTGCAAATCCTGGCTCTCAGATCCTGCATCACTTATTTACCCTCTGGGTGTTTCAGTTTCCTAATTTATAAAATTGACGAATAGAATTTTTTTTCCTGGGAAAAGTTGAAATTTTTCTCCTGGGAAAAGCTATGAGAGTTGAACATAAGATAGGAAAAATGCTAGCAAAGTAGTTGGTCCTCAAAAACATCATTATTTTTACAGCCAGGAAGAGGTGGTAGAGGCAAATACACTTTCCTATTTCTTATCTTGTAAAAAGCAAATTTTTATAGTCTCATGATATAGGTACCGAATGGAAGGAGGAGGAGACTGGATTTCTCTACCTCCACAGTACAAGTTAAGGACATTCATACCCATGACCCTCGAGCCGACTCCTGGAAAACCAGGCCACCACTGCACTCTCCCTAATCTCTAAATGAACTCTTTTCACGGCCAGAAATTTCCTCTAAGCTCAGGCTCTTAACAAGCAGAACAAATAAATTCCAAGCTTGTATTCACTTTAGCTATAATGATATATTTTTTTCATTTTCCACATTTTTGGAAGCTTTTAAAATTCCTACCATGCTGAGAAACAACATATATGTATATGTGTGTGTGTATATATATATATATATATATATATATATATATGAATTATTGATGGCATCTGGCATCTTGGTCCACAAATAATCTTAACAGACCGCAGCCATATCTCCCAGAAATGTATACCTGTTACTTAATTCCTTCAATATAAACATTTCCAAACATAGAAACTATGTTAAATGCATAGTTTTTGAGATTTACTTTAAAAAATAGAAAAACCCGTGTGTCACATTATACAATGCTATTTTATATTTATTATTTCAAAAATACTACCTTCACGCTACCACATTTGCCATGTGCTACGTATTTTCAATCTCAAATACATAGTGAGAAGTATTTCCCAGTGGGAATACATTTAGGCAGTGTTATATCAATTACACATAATTTGATTTATCCCTGGATATGACAGACTTTATTTCATCTTAGAAAGTAACTGTTATGTACTCAAGACCAGTTAAATGTTCTTTTTAAATAACAGGAAGTAAATTTATTCGCAACTTGATAAATTAAAGAATGTCTATGCTTCTGAAAAAAGTCTTAGAGCTTAATCGTCCTGAGGTCATGCTTTGGCTAAAATTATAGTTAGTAAAATTACTACATAACATATGTTTCCCTGACTGTTAACAGATTTGATTATCTGCTGTTTTGACCTGCCAGATTTACTCTGAGTTCTCTGCGCCCTATGAGATGGAAAAGTGCAGCATACAGTAACTATTTCCCTTTTCCCCAAGTGCCTGCTTAGTACAGGCTGCACTGCCATTTATAGTGAGACAAAGATAAAGGTACTTGTGTAGAGAACTCCTGGAATCCCTTAAATACTTGAATGAATAGAGTGAAAGTTATGTCACATACTCTTCCAAAGTGTACAGCATTTTTTCAAGAAAATGAAATGATGACCCAACAATACTTGCTTTAAAGTTCCTCTATATCACTCTATAAACAACAAAAGTGACAGAATAAACAATAACAGCATCAATAATACTAACTGATACATTACTATGTGCCTGGCTTAGTGATAAAAGATGTACATAAAGTGAAGTCATGTAATCTTCACAATAACTTTAAGAAGAAGGTTCTATTATTTTTCTCAGAACTAAGAAGTGGCAAACCTGAGAATTTTTTCTAACAGTAAAATACAGTAAGTCCCCTACATACGAATGAGTTCCATTCTGAGAGTGCATTCGTTAAGTCCAATTTGTTCGTAAGTCCAACGAAGTTAGCCTATGTACCCAACTAACACAATCGGCTATGTAGTACTGTACTGTAATAGGTTTATAATACTTCGAACACAAATAATATATAAAAAACAAAGAAAACATTTTTAATCTTACAATACTGTGAAAAGTAGAGTAGTACAGTACAATAGCTGGCACTTCTTAGCAGTGCCAGCTACATCACGGCTGCGTTTACGCTTGCTTCCGGACATCCTGGGCTTGAAATTAAAATACTGTACTACTGTACTCTATTCAGTACTGTACAGTACACAAAAGCACAACCACTTGTAGAGGATGCACGCACGTGACAATGTATGCCAGACACATGAACTAACTTATGTGATTGGACATGCAAACGCACATTCTCATCTTTAAAGTTCGCAACTTGAAGGTTCATATGTAGGGGACTTACTGTACTTATTTTAGCTAGCAATTGCATCCCCAGGAAGTTTCACATTTGCAGTCTAGGAAAGAAGATTCGTAATTTGTTTCTTGAGTTAATTTTCATTTAAATTCAGTTTTGAGGATGAGGGTTATTATGTTTAGGTTTAGATTCACAAGAGGATTGAAACTCAAGTGGGTTTTTTTTGAGAACTGGGAATTTAGGAAAGGGGACAGAGATAGATCACTTTATTTTCTCATTATAAAATCCTCATTAGTTCCTTTTGTAATCAAAGTAGTATAATTATCAAAAGAGTAATCTTATAGACACAATGATTATGTGAAAATTATTTGGATATTGTGTGGTTTAAAGAGTATGAAATTTCATGTTAAATTATAAAATTCAAACTAATATAATATATGTTATAAGTTAATTTTTCATATATTTAAAATTTTAATATCTAAAAACCTAAAATTATTACATTATTATTATCCTGCATCTCATCAGCTGGTTTAAAATAAAATAATTATTGTCCTTTACAGTTGTTTATAATTTTCTTCAATTAAATAAGATGCATTTTGATATGAATATATCAGTTAAATGCTGAAATATTTCTATGACATTCACATTATATGCAAAATTCAAAGGGGAAAATAAAGTCATGGAATAAAAGATAGAAAGCTAAAATAGAGAACTCAAAGAAAATAATGAATTTCTGTTTCATGTACTTTTCAATTCCTTCCTGAGATGTAGCACATAAATCCAAAGTTATTGTAAATTAAATATAAATGACTTCCAGTGAGAATATCAACTTACCATATCATTATACCTAGGACAGTTGATAAACAAGTCTATGACAGCCATAAAATTATTTCTAGAAAATAAAGAAACTAAAAGATGTTTTCTGAATTGTCAAAAACTTGAAAAACACTCAAATAGAGACAATTTTTGCAATAGTTAATGGTTTTCATTATTATTTAAAATAATCATGCTCATTTTAAGAATTCTAGAAAATGGAGCAAATTATCAAAATAATGTTATTAAACATTCAAATCCCCTGACCCATGGACATGCACTTTTCGGTTCAGTGAAACAAAACATTACAAAATAGAGACCATACATATTTAGAACTTGTTTCTGCACTTAACATTTCATCATGAGCATTCCCTCAAGAAAACAGATTTACCTTCATACTTTATTATTAAGATATATCTATATATCAATATATAGATATATAGATGTATATCATATAATATATATTATATATTATATATAAGGCACTCTTAAATGCACAACTGAATTCTCTAGAAAATAAAGGAGCCCATCGAGGCCCCCAAATCAAGAGTAAGTTGAAAAACAGAGAGAGAAGTGCATAGGCTGGGGTCCCTGGGAATTTAGAGTCATAACTAAGATTATGGTTTAAAGCCAGGACCCTTGGAAAGGCTACCTCACCATTCAGAGGACGGTCTCAGAAAAAAATTCCACCACTCCAGGGTGAGTAGAAGGAAATTTGTTTACCTTGACAAGGATCCTGAGTAGAAAAAAATGAATCCCCTGAAAATACTACTTGCACTTTCTGAGAACTCCGAGTGAGAAATTAACACAAAAACTGGTTCCTTTCAACAGAAGTAAAAGATTGTTTGCTTCAGTGGGAAATATTCTCAAACAGATCCTCCTGCATTTCTATTACACACTCCTATTTACAAGGCTCTGGAAAAAGAACTAAAACTCCAAAATAATATATACACAGGAAATGCACCAAGTAAGGTAATCTGTAGAAGAAAAACAAGATTGAACATCTGAAAACTTCAGTTAATGGAATTCTAATAGGCATTTTAATATGAAAAGGTAAAATAAGTAAAGACGTAAAAAGAAAGAGAAATCACATTAGAAAACCAGGTAACTTTTGAAAGAAACATGCAATTTTTAAAATAAGATAGCCAATAAATTATCATAAAAGTGTATTATAGACAGGTAAAGAAGGAATTTATGTATTTAAATGTCAACCTGAGGACATTACAAAGGAGGCAAAGAGAGATGAAAAAATAAGAAATGTGTCAAAGTCAGTTAGAAGGGTGGGAGAGAAAGCATGAAAACCTCTAACTCTACCTACTTGGAGTTCCAAAAGGAAAAAAAGAAAATAGCAGAGAGGCAATGTTTGAAGAGTTAATGACAAAGAATTTTCCAGATTTGATAAAAGACATGAATCTTCATATTCAAAAAGCACAATATCTCCTGAACATGATAATTAGAAATAAACTTCATCTTAATGCACTGTAGTAAAATAGCAGAACTTCAAAATCAAGAGGATCTATTCCCAACAAACAGAAAGAAAAACATTACCAATATAGAAACTGATGTGGACAGTAAATGTCTCTGCAGCAAAAAGAAAAACCAAAAGGCATTAGAAAAATGTCTTTAGACATTGAGAGGAAACAACTCATCATTTGAGAGTCTAGAGCCAGCTAAGGAAGTATTTAAGAGTGAGAAAATACATAGATGTTTTGATAAAAATTCTGAAAGATAATACCACTAATAATTTTTCCATGAAAGGACTTTCTTCAGAAATAAGGTAAGTGAAACCTAAAGGAATGATTGAGATGAAACAGGAAAGAAAGATGAACAAATATGTTGTAAACTATGGTTATATACAAACAAGCCCTGATTTTATAAAAACAATGTAAAAAAAATATTGACTATAGAGTTGTTAAAAGAAGTTAGAGCTATATATAATGGACAAAAAAAAATAGTAAGAATGAAGGAAAAGTGAATAGATTTTAAGCCCCCTAAGGTCTTGGGAAGTGGGTTAGAGTTACTTAATAGTTTCAGAGAGTTTTTTCAGGTGTGGATATTATATATCCACAATATATATTATATATATTCTTAAGATATAGTCTTAAGAATTCAAGGAATAAAAGAAAATAAGATAAAACAGAGAAACACTTTAAAATATTATTCAATACAATAGAGAAAACACCATTTAAATATTTGGAATAAAATGGACCAATTATCAATTGTTGATGCCTTAGACAGATTTTTTAAGTTACATAGTAATACAAATAACTAAGACTTATATGGCCCTTACTACATGCCAAGCACATTTTCCAAGCACTGCACATATACTGCCTTACTTAATAGGGAATAATTGAAGATGTGAATTATATAAAACCATTATTAAATATGATTTATGTTAAACCATTAAATTAGAAAAAGGTTTAAATCTACTTTTTTTCTAGAAAGATACAGTTTTAAAAAACTGTCTTAAGAAAAAAATGAAAAATATGAATAAATCCATAAATATTAAATAAATTAAATTTTGGGGGCATTAAGAGTAGGAGAGAAGAACTTTATTGCAGCATGGCTGAAGCCTATACTTGGAGAAAAATAAGGCAATTCTGCTTTAGACCCCTAATGAATTCCTGTTCAATAAATTGGGTACACATGTACCAAGCATGACTAGAAACTATACATCCAGATATGTTCAGAAAATAATTCTGGGAAGAGGGAGTAAGGGTTGTGCTCTGCATGATCCAGGGGCCACCATTTCACCCAGCCTTCAGTGTGAATACTGCTTGCTAGGGTTGTATAGTCCACAAACTGAAAAAATCATACACAGAGGCCCTGGGGAGCAGCAATGTGATGTTTTCTTCCAAATATATTTATACAGTGAAATAAATGGGGAGACATTTTAACTTGAACACACAAATGTTCATCTTAAAATTGTTTATTCTCTTCCAAATGCTTGATATACAAAATGCTAAATATAAAGGAACAACACAATGCATCGTTTCTGTGACAGAAGGAAGTATCTGCTACCAAAGTTGGATACATGCCTTTTCATTTCTAAAAGGTGAGACACTCTAAATCAATAACTTTTTAAAGTGTAAATAACATTGCAATACTTCCATTAATAAAGCAAATAAAAGAATGATGGTTAATTTTTAAAAGTTTTATTTAAACCATTAATTTTATTATTCTGCTTATCAATGGTCAGGGGCAATTTGCTCTTATTTAAATTCAAGAGTTTTGACTAGTTGATCTCTTATATTCCATTTAAATGAAACCTTATACAGCTTTACAATTTGCAATTCAAAACTTACGGCTTTACTTTGGCTATACAAATAGAGGGTTCATTTCTTAAGTAAAAGGATCTTGAATTATATTAACATTACATTTTACTAAGTAATTTAGCCAGGTATATAAATTCCTTTTGTAAATTTTCTTACCAATAAAAAAATCCACTATTGCTTCTTTGTGAATATGAAAAGATATTTTTGGAGGATATTTGAATCAATGTTTATGTCATATTCTGAAAATTCAGTATGACATCTTCGATTACAAATCTTGTGCTTTTGATATATTTTCTATTAGGCCATTTTGTTTAACCTCAAACATCATAAGATCCTTTGTAAGGAGGGAGTAAAAGCAATTTTCTTTTAAAATGAATTGAAACCTGATTTTTAAAAAAATTGTTCTTTTGTCAAACTATAATCTATTATTTCAGTTAGCAAGAAATCACACACAGGGTATAAAGGGACTCCATGAAATTATCATGACAAGAGGAAATGCCAGAACAATAGGGTTAAAAGTGTTCTTTCTTCTTCAGAAATGATGTGAACAAACTCGAACTTGACAGTTTCATGTCCAAACTGTGAAGCCTTTTAAATGCAATATACTTGAGTATCATGTACATTCATAGCAAAACTAACAAGAGTCTTCCTACTTAAATAACCTAATGAACACTGGAGTTGTATCCATAATAATGTGCTTTTTTGCTGACTTTCAATTGTTCATTCTTTTCACTTTTCCCACAAAAGTAAAACTTTTGAGTGAGTAAACTTTTGAGAATGAGTAAAAAATTCTCATGTTTAGTAAAGATTACTATAAATTATAACATGAAGTAAATAGTAAACAAAAAGATTATTTTATTTTCATCATAACCACAGTATAGTACAAAAAACTGTTACTGTAGAGGAATATTAGATGTTTTTATTCTGTGCATTTTTCTAGTTGCTATAGGTGTACAATGAAGTGTGAAAGAACCCTGTTCTTATGCTACTAACCTCACTGTGGAGCTACTGTAGCAGCACCCACAGGGGTGAGAGGGGCTGAGAGGATTGCTGTGGACATGCATGGCTGAGGAAGACCTCCAAGCACAGGCCTGACCGGGCTTCCCCACGTGATGGGAACAGACAGGCATACGTGAGAAAGTTATGGATTAAAGGTATGAAGTAAATAATAATTAAATTATTATTTTAAGAGATTAACTGGGGCCTTCCTAGAAAATATTTTGAACTTTCCTCCTTGTAGCTGAATTCCAGTGAAGGAGACAGTATTCATAAATTAAGCCCCTCCCCTACTTGCTGAAAACAAATAACACTGCTGAATTATAAATGTATACTTTTTTTTTTTTTTTTTTTTTTTTTTTTTTTGCGGTACACGGGCCTCTCACTGTTGTGGCCTCTCCTGTTGCGGAGCACGGGCTCCGGACGCGCAGGCTCAGCGGCCATGGCTCATGGGCCCAGCCGCTCCGCGGCATGTGGGATCTTCCCGGACCGGGGCATGAACCTGTGTCCCCTGCATCGGCAGGTGGACTCTCAACCACTGCGCCATCAGGGAAGCCCTTAAATGTATACTTTTTAGTAACATCAAAAATGTGCAAAGATAGTAAAGACATGTCAAAACAAAAAGGAAAGGAGTTCCCATAGAAGCCAGTAGGGCACAGTAGCACTGAAGTTGATTTAAGGCAAGAAGATTTACCCACTCTGGGGAAGCTGGCTTCAGTTTTGGAGTCTTATAGAAGGAAACAGATGTCTGAGGCCAAGACCTGATCAAGTCATGCAGCCTAAGAAGTGACTTCCCAAATTAGGTTGAGATACCCATAGTGCCAGGCTGAAAGGGAAGGAAACCAGCAACTCAACATACCCTGAAAGTGTCATAGCTATAACTTTGCATCCCCAGGGTTTATTAAGAAGATATTAGGATACATGACAAAAATAACAGTAAACAAGAGGAAGCCAATAACGATGAAATGTTTTAGAATCCTTATGGTTGGTGGGGGAAAGTGTTAGAGTTTGGTTAACCTTAGACTTTGATTAGTTTTGCACAGATGTTTTCATTTCTATGTGTGAACTGTTTTTACTCACAATAATTCTGTCAACAAATGTGTGGGGGTTTTTTACACACCAACAACCAATTCTCCAACTCTCTGAACACCAAAGTGGGTGTCCTACAATTCAATCTAATTCTGACACTAACTATTGGAGTTAAGGCAGACCACACAGCTTAGGGGCTCAGACCCACAAAACTATGCCTTACTTCAGATACCAATTGCAAGTCCTGGGCCTCTGGTACTTCTGATTGATTAGCTACAAATCAGGGGTTCCCACAGTACCCTCCTCAGGTTCAATAATCTGCTATAACAGATCACAGAACTCAGAACGTCTCTTTACTTACTATCACTGCTTTATTATAAAGGCTTCAACTCAGGAACAGCCAAATGGAAGAGAGATGCATAAGGCAAAGTATGGGCATGGAATTTCCTTGCATCCTCCAGGTGTGCCCCTCAATGAGTTCACCAACCTAGAAGCTCTTCAAATCCCATTGTTTAGGGTTTTTATGGAGATTTCATTATGTAGGCATGATTGATTAAATTATTGGCTGTTGGTGATTAACTAAATCTCCAGCCCCTCTCCCCCTACTTAGAGATCAGGCCTGGTTGGTCCCTCTGACAACCAGTTGCCCTCCTGAAGCTCTATAGGGACTCACTGAGAGTCATCCTATTAGCAAAAACTCAGATGTGGTTGAAAGGCACTTACTATAAAGAACAAAAGACACTCCTATCACTCAGAAAATTCCAAGGGTTTTAGGAACTCCTGTGTCAGGAACCAGTGGCCAAAGACTAAAGACCAAATATACATTTCTTAATATATTACAATATCACACTGTGACAACAACTAAATGAACTGAAAGAGTATGCTAGAGATTTTTAAAAAATAAACAAGCAAAAAATTAAGCAATCTCAAAGACAACATAAAAGGGAAAAAATTGAAATAGAACAGATGGGACAAATAGCAAAAATTAAATTGGGGAACATACAATCAATATGACTAGTGATATTAAATATATGGAATAAATACATTAATTAGAATAAAAATATTGTAAGACTGGATTTAAAAGTCCAACTATAAGTTGTTTACAAAGCACAAACATAAAATATAAGAATACAGAACTGAAAGTAAACATATGAATAAAGAGCATGTAGATATTAAACAAAAGAAAGCTGATGTAGCTATATTATTATTGGAGAAAATAGACCTTAAGGTAAAAAAACTTTAATAGAAAGTGACAAGATCATTTCATAAGGATGTTCTTGCTTGTTTTCTAGTCTTATATTTCTGTCAAATACTGAATGAGGTATAGTAAAGATTCTGTGCTATGTTTTTTCAGATTTCTCTCTTTCCTTGGGGGTTATGAAAATTTTCATTTTATATAATTCTAGGCTATGTTTTTAGGTACAGACAGTTTTAAATTATTCTTGGTAATTTAAAATTTTTATATGCTCAACACTGCTAATTATTAGAGAAATGCAAATCAAAACTACAATGAGGGATCACTTCACACTGGTCAAAGTGGCCATTATCAAAAAGTCTACAAATAATAAATGCTGGAGAGGGGGTGGAGAAAAAGGAACCCTCCTACACTGTTGGTGGGAATGTAAATTGGTGCAGCCACTATGGAAAAGAGAATGGAGGTTCCTTAAAAAACTAAAAATAGAGTTACCATATGATCCTGCAATCCCACTCCTGGGCATAGATCCAGAAAAGATGAAAGCTCTAATTCGAAAAGATACACACACCCCAATGTTCATAGTAGCACTATTTACAACAGCCAAGACATGGAAGCAACCTAAATGTCCATAGACAGATGAATGGCTAAAGAAGATGTGATACATATATACAATGGAATATTACTCAGCCATAAAAAGAATGAAATAATGCCATTTGCAGCAACAGGAATGGACCTAGAGATTATCATATTAAGTGAAGTCAAATAGAGAAAGACAAATATCGTATGAAACCACTTATATGTGAAATCTTAAAAAATGATACAAATGAACTTATTTACAAAACAGAAAAAGACTCACAGACATAGAAAACAAATCTATGGTTACCAAAGGGGATGATTGGGGTTGGGGGGAGGGATAAATTAGGAGTTTGGGATTAACATATAAACACTACTATAAATAAAATAGATAAACAACAAGAACCTGCTGTATAGCACAGGGAACTAGAGTCAATGTCTTGTAATAACCTATAATGGAAAAGAGTCTGAAAAAGCATATAGATAGGTAGATAGATGATAGATAGATAAACTGAATCACTTTGCTGTATACCTGATACACAATGCTGTAAATTAACTATGTTTCAATAAAAAATGGTTAATAAAAAATACATATATAAAATTATAGAGCAAAGATTTTCTAAATTACTTTCAAAAATGTTATGTAGTGCCTATAATTCTCTTACTATTGTGTTTTTATTGGATTATTTTTGCAGTTTTTAAAATTAACAGTGGTAAGAAATGAAGATACAAATAAAATAGCCCTTAATTTCCTATTTTTAATAGAAAAGAGGGAAATCAAGAATGAGGGAAGGGGGAGTTTTGGGAAAGATGAGGGAATGGATAAAGATGAGGGAATGGATAAAACAAAGGTACATTACTTTCTGACAGAGCTAGGACAAAGGCAAATGGGTTGATGGAATCAGATCTGAGTGCCCTGATTCCATCTGAGTTGATGGAATCAGATCTGAGTGTACTGCATTTGTGTGCTCAGGTGTGTGGTTTCTTTAATGGGGCTCAAGTTACATCATCCTGTGCATTGAGGTCTATCTTCAATGCACAGGAACCACCCCAACACAAGCAGCACATGCACATTACCTTAGCTAAAGTAAATGCTTATAAAGCTTCCTTAAGTGTTTTCCTGTTTAAAGTATTTAAATTTCTCCTCATCTCTCAAGCACAATGGAAAATGAATGTTAACCCAAGGGGTACTCATAAAACCCATCAAATCTCTCCCACTCCCTCACCCTCCACCACCCCTGCCCCTCTGCTCCTTTAACTTTTAAGTCTTGGGGCTTCTCAGGATCCACTCTATAAATTACTTAGGATTTTAGATGAATTCTCAATAGAGGTTCTCTTTCTGTCTCCACTGAAAAGATTTTCTAATCTAAATCACTTTCAGTATTTGAGATATAGTTATCTTGTTTTGGTATTTATTGTATATTAAGTTTGTTTTTATGATTTTATAGTATTATAGTATCAATGGATGTTTAAACTCTTCTAGCAGTGCTCACTAACTCTCTTAGCTGAAGCAGTAGTAGGCCAATAATAATAATACCATAAATTTTTAGAACTCCTCTAAAACACCAATCTTTCTTCCACATGCAGGCCTTTAAACTTAATTGTCCACCCTGCCTGTAATGCTCATTCCCTGTATCTTTTACGGCTGGCTGCTTCTCAACCTTCAGCCTTCTCAACCTTCTCAACCTTCAGATCTATGAATACATTTCCTGAGAAATCTTCTCTGATTATCCTGTCAAACAGAATAACCAACAGTCAGCCTCTATCTCAGAACTTTATGTCTTTCAATGCACTTAGCGCTTTCTTAAACTATGTCATTTATTTGGCTACCTGTTGTTTATCTGTCTCTTCCAACTACAACAGTGGACGAAGTGCAGTAACCTTGTTTGTCATGTTTACTTAGCACCTGGATCCCTAGGAGCAATGCTTGAAAAATAGTATACGCTCAGTCAATATTTTAAAATGTCACTGGATGAATTGAAACAGTTATGGATAAAGTCAATATATGTTTATTATCATTGCATTCTTTGGTAAACATCAGGGGTTAAGATCCTGAGGGCTCTGCAGTCATACTGCCTGACCCAGGATTTGGATCCTGTGTGGCTTTCAGTTTGCTGATGTTCAAACAGGAAAAAAGAAACATTGCTGTATAGGATTATAGTGAACTCAAGTTGAGATTACTCCATGATTCTATTAGTAACTAAAACATTAGAAATGATACATTCAAAATTAAATATAGAAGGCAGAGCATATGCAAAAACAAAAAAAACAAAGAATCAATCTATAATGCTCTTGAATTTCAGAAAACAAAACAAAACTGGGAATTCAGCCAACAATCTAAATACAGCATTTTTCATCTACTTGTGAAATTATACTGTAAAAGCTCAGTAAAGAAAGAAAGATTATGCATATTTACATAATGCTTCAGTGAAGATGATAAATGAAACATAGTCACAAAAATCATTCATTGAATATGACATGATTACATTGCTTTCTATCGTTACCTGACAAAGATTACTATGCAAAATTCTCATATGTCTAAATTTCTGAATGAAGGTAAAAACAGAACACACATTTTTAAAACTGTCAAATATAGGCTTTCAATGTGCTTTTCTGTTTTTTAATTAAGAAAAACAGAATGAAACACAAAGACTTACAAGAAGATAAGTGGTTATCCTGATTTCTTGAAGATTTCAGGAACTTGACTTTGGCAATGCTTAACAATAAAAAACAAATTACCATTTTTATATTTTAATGAGTTTTCCAAGTAAAAATTAGGTAGTCTTTAAGAGTAGTTTGTTTACCTTTCTGAGTGGTTCTTAAGTATAGAATAGCATTACTTTAATGCATACTCACACTTCTGTTGTTCAAAAAAGATATCATTAGCATACTCTATCAAAGTGACGGGACTCTGATGATATGCCATAGCAATAACTCATCAAAAAGACAGCACTTTGATTATGCCAAATATTAAATACCTCACCAAAATTCTCATCCTTTTGATAGCTATGTAAAATAACTCCTACCAGAAACTCTTTTGTGGTTAAATTAGTTCTCTTTAACACTACAGATTCATTGTTTTTCTAACAAGGATTTTATTAGACAAGACTTTATTGTATAATTATATATTCTTTTCTTCTTTATGCCTGAATTGTAACTATTTTCTCCTTTTAAAATTGAGGTTAAATTGACATTTAACATATTAGTTTCAGTTCATATTGAACATGATTCAATATTTGTATACTCTGTGAAATGATCACAGCAATAAATCTCATTATCATCCGTTACCATGCAAAGGTACAATTGTTTTTATGTAAGAAATTTTAAGATTTATTCTCTTGGCAACTTCCAAATATGCACTACATTAGTATTGACTATAGTCACCATGCTGTACATTACACCACCACAACTTATTTATTTTATAACTGCAAGTTTGTACCTCTTGTCCCCCTTCACCCCTTTCATCCACCCCTCAACCCTCCTCCCTTCTAGCAACCACAATTCTGTTCTCTGTATTTATGAGTTTTGTTTTGTCTTGTTTGTTTGTTTGATTCCACATATAAGTAAAATTATATAGTATATGTTTTTCTCTGTCTGACATATTTCACTTAGCATAATACCCTCCAGGTTCATCCATGTTGTCGCAAATGGCAAGATTTCATTCTTTCTATGGCTGAGTAGTATTCCAGTGTGTATGTGTGTGCGCATGCGCGTGCATGCATGCACACACCACATCTTCTTTATCCATTCATCCATCAATGTACACTTAGGTTGTTTCCATGTATTGGCTATTGTAAATGCTGTGATGAATTTGGGGTGCACATATCTTTTTGAATTAATGTTTTCATTTTCTTCAGAGAAACACCCAGAAGTAGAATAGCTAAATCATGTGGTATTTCTATTTTTTATTTTTTGAGGAACCTCCATACTGCTTTCCATAGTGGCTGCACCAATTTACATTTCCATCAACAGTGCATGAGGGTTCCCTTTTCTCCACATCTTTGCCAACACTTATTTTTTCTCTTTTTGATAACAGTCACTCTGACAGGTGTGAGGTGGTATCTCATTGGGGTTCTGATTTGCACTTCCCTAATGATTAGTGATTTGTAGTATCTTTTCATGTGCCTCTTGGCCATCTGTGTTGCTTCTTTGGAAAAATGTCAATTCAGATCATCTGCTCACTTTTAAATCAGATTGTTTGGTTTTTTAGTACTGAGTTATATGAGTTCTTTATATATGTGGGGTATTAACCTCATCAGTTATATGGTTAGCAAATATTTTCTCCCATTCAGTAGTGTGCCTTTTCATTTTGTTCATGGTTTCCTTTGCTGTGCAGAAGCTGTTTAGTTTGATGTAGTCCCACATAATTATTTTTGTTTTACTGCATTTGCTTTTGGAGTCAGATCCAAAAAAATCATAATAAAGACTGATCTCAAGGAGCTTACTGCCTATGTTTTCTTCTAAGAGTTTTATGATTTCAGGTCTTTTGTTTAAGTCTTTAATCCATCTTGAGTTAATATTTGTGGCTGGTGTAAGATAGTAGCTTAGTTTCACTCTTTTACATGGGGCTGTTCAGTTTTTCCATCACCATTTACTAAAGAGACTGTTCTTTCCCCATTATATATTCTTGTCTCCTTTGCTGCAAATTAACTGACCATATATTTACAGGTTTATTTCTGGGCTCTCTATTGATCTATGTGTCTGTTTCTATGTCAATACCATACTATTTTGAATACAGTTTGAAATCAGGAAGTGTGATGTCTCCACTTTTGTTCTTCTTTCTCAAGATTGCTTTGGCTATATGGGGTATTTTGTAGTTCCATACATATTTTAGGATTGTTTGTTCTGTTTTTTTGAAAAATGCCATTGGAATTTTGATAGGGATTGCATTGAATTTGTAGATTGCTTTGGGTAGTATGATCATTTAAACAATATTAATTCTTCCAATCCATGAGCATGGTATATCTTCCCATTTATTTGTGTTGTCTTCAATTTCTTTCATCAATACTATACAGTTTTTAGTGTACACCTCAGGTCTTTCACCTACTTGATTAAATTTATTCCTAGGTATTTTATTATTTTGGATGCAATTGTAAATGGGATTTGTTTTTAAGTTTTCTCTTTCTGATAGTCCATTGTTAGTGTATAGAGACACTTGAGACATTTTTATGAATTTTTACCCTGAAACTTTACTGAATTCATTTATTAGTTCTAACAGTTTTTGGTGAAGTTTGTAGGGTTTTTATATATAAAATCATGTTATCTGCAAGTAGTGACAGTTTTACTTCTTCCCTTCCAATCTGGACGTATTTTATTTCTTTTTTTTTTGCTTAATTGCTTTGGCTAGGACTTCCAAAACTATGTTGAATAAAAGTGGGGAGAATAGGCATCCTGTTTTTACCTGATCTGAGAGGGAAAATTTTCAGCTTTTCATTGTTGAGTATGATGTTACTTGTGGGACCGTCATATACAGCCTTTACTATGTTGAGGTAAGTTCCCTCTATACCTACCTTGTTGAGAGTTTTAATCATAAATCGTTGCTAAATTTTGTCAACTGTTTTTTCTGCATTATTGAGATGATCCTATGATTTTTCATCCTGCATTTTGTTAATGTGCTACATCACACTGATTGATTTGTGGGTGTTGTTCCATCTTGCATCTCTGGAATAAATCCCACTTCATCATGATTGAAGAATACATTAAAACATGATTGTTTTAATGTATTCTTAAATTCAGTCTGCTAATATTTTGTTGAGGATTTTTGCATCTATGCCATCAGAGATATTGGTCTGCAATTTTCTTTTTTTGTGGCATCCTTGTCTGGTTTTGGTATCAGGGTAAAGCTGGCCTCATAAAAGAAGTTTGAAAGAGTCCCCTCCTCCCAAATGGCCCCTGCCCCTCTGGCAGACACTTTACAATTAGATAATGAATCTCCTTCCCATTTAGTCTAGGCACTTTTCAAACTGCTATTTGTGTGCTGGACCCTGGGGGTGAGTGAGTCTGCATGTGAGCCCTTTAAGAGCAGTATCTCAGTTCCTTACAGCCCTTTGGGTCTCCAAAATATAAGCCCCATTGGGTTTTTTTTTTTTTTTTCTTTTTTTTGCGGTACGCGGGCCTCTCACTGTGTGGCCTCTCCCATTGCGGAGCACAGGCTCCGGACGCGCAGGCTCAGCGGCCATGACTCACGGGCTCAGCCGCTCCGCGGCATGTGGGATCTTCCCGAACCGGAGCACGAACCCGTGTCCCCTGCATCGGCAGGCGGACTCTCAACCACTGCGCCACCAGGGAAGCCCCCAGCCCCAGTGGTTTTTAAAGCCAGATATTTGGCGGGCTTCTCTCCCTATTGCAGGTCTCAAGGGTGCCTGACAGACTCCTCTCTCCTCAGAGGCAAGCTCCAGATTTGTGAGATCCTTCCCGATTGTGGGTCACTGCACCCAAAATGGGGATTTTGGCAAGACTGCCTCTCTGCCTCTTCTACCTGTCTCACTGTGGTCCTTCTGTTGTTTGTTGTGAAAGAGCTGTTCAGCTAGTTTTCAGGTCTTTTTCAGAGGGAATTGTTTGATATGTAGCTATAGATTTGGTGTGTCCATGGGAAGAGGTGAGTTCAGGATCTTCCTATGATGCCATCTTGGACTGACCCCTAGACATTCATTTTATATATATATATATATATACACCATACAGTTCATGACTGGCAAAGCAATATGGTAAGCTCTTATTTAAATAAATAAATATTCATAGCTAAAACATTTTTTCCTAACAGCATTAATTTAAATTAATTAATCCCAAATTGTAAATCATTTAAACAAATATCATTTTTCACTTTTCATACAAACGAAGAACATTCTTGCATATGTAACTTAAGTTCATAAGTATATTTTATATTATTTCTTTAGAAAAAATTACCAGTTGTAAAACTGTCTGGATAAAGAGGATGCATAAGAATGTAAAACTCTCTCCAGAAATGATATTCAATTTGCATCATTGTCACAATTTGGGTTCTCTGGGAGCAGATGCTAAAATTGAGCTTGGGGTGCAAGATATTTATTAGGAATCAATACCTGTGAAAGGAAGGGCAGTCAGCAGAATTGAACAGAGGAGACTAATAAGCAGTGTAGGTCCAACATTGTTATTTTTTTCTTTTTTTTCCTCAGTGCCCAGTAATGTCCTTTGCTTTTTCCTTTTGGTATGTTTATCTTATTTCTTTTTAGGAGCTTATCATATATTAAAGATATTAAACTTTTCCCTCTCATTATAATTTGCAAATAGTTATCCAGGGCTCATTAATTGTATTGTTAACAATACAATTTACTCTAGGTAATATTAACATGTCTTTAACCGTGCTTTTAAATGCTATTATAAAGAAGATTTGCTTATCCTATCATTAAACTTGCTATTGCTTGTAAATAAGAATGTTATTGATTTTTTGCGTATATTAATTTGCTATTTTACTGTACTTTCTTATTGCTTCAAGTAATTTCTAAATTGATTTTCATGGCTCCTAAGTATGCAGGCTTTGAATCTATAACCTTCAACTATTCTTAAACATCAATTATTTGGTAACATTCAATTCCAATACAGCCTGATGCCATGATGGAATGAGATGTTAGGGAGTTCTCGGGGGAAAGGATGAGTGGATTTTGCTTGCCTGAAGGATGAGAATTGTTGTTGCCAGATGGTGAGGCTGTGATAGCCTGTGGTTTCCCAAAATGGTCAGAGCATTACTTCTGGTTACACATGCTCTTCAGGACTTTGCCACTCCTTCATCAAGAGGTGAAGGCAATCTCCCCCGATCCCGCATGGGGGAGGGAGACTGTGACAATCTTCTCAAATGCAATACCAGATAAGTTACCCTAACTTCCAAGGCTAGGTCATCAAAGGTGGCTTGGTTTTGATCTGGCTCTTTCTCTCTGGATGCTTGCCCTTGGACTTCCTGAGGAAGCCCAGCCCACAGAGAAAGGCCACTCATAGGTGCTCTGGCCAATAGTCACTGGTTAAATTTACATACACAGGACAAAAATCTTCTACCTTAATGCTTTTGGCCTTGAATTTTATTGCATCTAATATTATTTCTATTCTTTATTTCTGCTTAAATGATACGTTTTATTAGAAATCTAGCAAGTTTATTTTTTTACATGAATCTCTTTTATAAAGCATGAATTGGATATTAATTTTTGACACCATCTGAATATCTCTATCTTTAATAGGAAGCATTAATTTACTTTGACTGTCATGATGAATATGTTTGAGCTTCGTTCTCTTATATAACATTATAAGAAGTTCATCTTTAGTTAAACTGGTTACTTTTGCTATATGAATTTTTTTTTTTGATTTTTTTGAAGGCATACAGACATTTCATTCTATTTTTTAAATTATTCTAGAAGTTATATTCAACATAAATCAACACATTTGGCCCTCTATTTCTCTAATTATTTGCGTGAATATTTAAATAATACTTCTTGACTCTCGACCCTGTATAAATTAGGTATCATGGGTTGATTGTTTATCACAAGCCAGCCATGCTGCTAAGTATTTTATAAGTAAGTCTCTTGATCTGCATAAGAAGCTTATGAAATAAGTATTATTTTTATTTATATTTATCTTCAGAGAGATTAACTTGTCAAGGTCACACGTGTATTAAGTGATAAAACAGGGATGCAAATTAAATTTGCCAACTCCTAACTACAAGTTCTTAACCACTACATACTATTGCTATAAATTACATTTCTCCTTCACCAACCCAATTTCATTTGCTCACTTGGAGAATACAATATCACATACCTAGACCAAGTTCAAACGTCACTACCACCCCCCCACACACACAATCAGAATTTCTTTCTGATTTCCCATAGTTAATTACTCCATTTTTGTGCTTCCACATCACTTGCTGTATAAATCTGTGAATATTTGTCATGATGCTTTGTAACTAGTGGTTGGCCTGCCTGCTTCCCTAACTACATGCTGAGCTGTACTTTGCATTCTCAATGTCTGCCAGGATCATTTACCCATAATAGGTCATGGGTGAGTCTTATCAAATGAACAATAAGTGGTTGAATATACTGTCTTCTATAACTGAAACTACACATCCAGGAGATGTCTTGAATATGCTTATGTTATAAAGTAAAAGTGTTTTCTCTGTGTTTAATGTATTTAATTAAAGGAAATCCAGACTGAACCAAATTTATATCACTAATTAGTTAATATAGATAGCACAGAAATGTCATAATTTTTCTGTGCTTGGGAAGATTGTTTCTGGCAATGGAATTATGGAAGATATATTAGCATGTACTGAAGTAAAATGAAACATAGTACCAAAACATTCTGATCAGTGTGCTCTCAGAATCTCAGTGAATAGGGTTCTAGGGAAAGCAGTAAATATAGACATCGGTAAGAAAAAGAAATGAGGTATCTAATTCCAGAACCTCAAAGGAATTTTGATTTTCATTTCAATTCCACTCACCATTAACTGCAGAGAGGTTGACTCTTCCTGAAGATGTGAGGAGTAAATTCCCTTGAGACAGATGGGGTTTGGAGGGCTCTGGAGGGGAAGCAGCAGTTCTTCTGTCAAAGTCCCACTGCCAAAGACCATTTCCAGTTAATACTACAGGCTTTGTTGTATCAGACCATAATGCTTTAAATTATATTTCCAGTGCTCATAATTATAATGTTTATAGTTGAGAGAACAAATGAATCAAAGTGATTTGTATTGAAATTACTATCTATTAAAGCAGAAGGCCTTATTAAAGAAATTAACCTTTGCATAGAAATACGAACAAAGAGTAATGAAAACACTACTCATTATTCCCTTCAACTTCAGATATTACGCTTTCAAAAGACACTAACACGCACTCTATCCTCATTGGTAATAAAGTGAATCAGCTGTGTTTTAGTTCTTCATGTAGAACTCTATTTTCTTATACATTTTACTTCGGTGAAACTTGTGTCCCATAGTCATGAGGACAGCGGATTCGCAAACATTTTATAATCATAAAAAAATACATTTAGCATATATAGTCAGTAAATCAACTGAAAGTTTCATATTTTTACCTTCCTGTAACAAATAATACTTTATATCATGCTATAAATATATATATATAAATTATACCATAACACTTAGCATAATTGGCAAATGAAAAGTGGTCTTATTTTAAATATTTTCAAAGTAATTAAGAATTAAGCAATTAAGAAAATAGTCAATAGTAATAAACTATGAATAGAATTCTTTCATTTCTCATATATGTAACACTTCTACATTTTTGTCAATCATCACTGCCTGTTCCTCACAAAATACAGTAAGGCTTTTAAAAGTTTTGAGTCTGTAAGACTTAGAAGTTCAAATGCTATCTCTTTTTTTTTTTTTTTTTTTGCAGTACACGGGCCTCTCACTGTTGTGGCCTCTCCCGTTGCGGAGCACAGGCTCCGGACGCGCAGGCTCAGCGGCCATGGCTCACGGGCCCAGCCACTCCGCGGCATGTGGGATCCTCCCGGACCGGAGCACGAACCCATGTTCCCTGCATCGCCAGGTGGACTCTCAACCACTGCGCCACCAGGGAAGCCCCAAATGCTGTCTCTTTAAATAGTAACGTGATGCAAGGTAGTGTCTTGTAAACCGTTTAAAGTTTATTAATTTATAATCTTCTGGCATACATATTTTTAATAAATTTTAAACATAATTATATCAGAAAATTATAATGAATGAAGAGCAGTATCACCTGTAGTCTTAGCACAAAAAAGTAAAACACTACTTTTTTTACTGTATGATTATACGTAAGATGTTTAAATCAAGAATTTTTTTCACAAGAATGTTAAGAACTCTAGTTTTAAAATAAGCACACATTTCTAAAGTTTAAAGTTTGCAAAGTTCTCACTTTGATTTACTATATGATTTTAGATTAAGTCATTTATAACCTTGCTTTTTAAACTTCTAAAATGTCATATTTAATTTTCCTATTTATTAAAGCAATAAATACTTATTTGGGAAAATACAAAAAAAAACATTAAGAAGCAAACTAAAACCTCCAGTTGTTATTTGATATTCAAGGCTTTGACTGAAAATAATTCTATAAGTATTTTAATAGAAACATCTCCATTTCAATATTCCAAAAGACAAAGAAAATGATGCAGTCAAAATTATTGAATAAAAATCGAGGCATTAAAATCAACAGATGCAGGGCTTCCCTGGTGGCGCAGTGGTTGAGAGTCCGTCTGCCGATGCAGGGGACACGGGTTCGTGCCCCGGTCCGGGAAGATCCCACATGCCGCGGAGCGGCTGGGCCCGTGAGCCATGGCCGCTGAGCCTGCGCGTCTGGAGCCTGTGCTCCGCAACGGGAGAAGCCACAGCAGTGAGAGGCCCGCGTACCGCGAAAAAAAGAAAAAAAATATCAACAGGTGCAAACCTGCAGCTATCACACATGTAAAGATAAACTTTTGGAATGGGAAAAGCAATATTTAAGTCTATCTGGATAGTACTTTCTGTACTATGGTATGTCTTTAATGCATGTCTGAATCTGTTCAATTAGCCTTCTGCTCTACTGTGAGGGGGTGGGAGAGGGAAGCAGATCTTTCGTAGGCAATACTTCATGGCAGATAATGACTTCCCTTATTCTACCTGAATCCATATATTTTTATAAACCAGAAAGATGCCAAGTGTTAACCTGGAATTTCAACTTGTTTCAAAACAGATCCATGGCTGAATTTGTTTCTTAAAGGCTGATAGGTACATATACATATAAAATACATGTGTACATATATGCATACGTACATGCATACATACTGTACAACTTCCTTCAGTAAATCATTCCAATACTGAATTCTTCTATGATTAAGACTTTTATTTTTTCTTATTACAGGTAAAAATTTGCACTCTTCAATTCAGGTATTGTCCTCTGACTTATTTCCCCCATACATAGGTCTTTTATACATTAAGACATGGGTTAGATACAGATAAAACCACAAAGGAAGCATATTTTGTCTTTATCATGTTCCTCCTCATATTTGATTCATTCTTTTTCCTTCAAATCCAAGAGACCCCCCACACACAAGCCTTTTCCTCACAGCCCCACCCAACTAATGAGAGGCACAGGTATCAATCTCAGTGCTTTGAGGTCCTTCTAGCTCCTAAGAGCTATTCTAAGTGCTTTACACACATCTCAAGTGAACCTCACAACAACATTTTGAACTATGTATCAGCTTCAATATACAATTTTTTTAAATGAAGCTTAAAGTATTTTAACTGCCCACGGTCATAAAAATAATTAGTAATAGTGAAGTTCATATTTGAACGCTGGTCTCTGTAACTCCAATATTTCTACCATATTGATTTTATTAAAGAATACTCCATGAAATGCATATCTCCACTCCTATCCCTCTCCTTTTCAAAGCATTCCTTCTGAGTTACATTTTCTTATGCTTTCCTTTGCTAGGAAATTAATGAGTGGCTCTTTCTAATATGGAATTAGTGAATGCTGGAAACCAAGGAAATGTTGTTCCAAGCAGTGAGTTTAATGATAAAAAAAATTAGACACAATGACAATTTATTTAGAAAGGAATAACTGAACATACTTGAAATCATAACACAAGGCCATTGTTTAGCCTGGTTTCATGTAGGTCCAAGTAACAATAACGCTTCCTTCAAAGATGTGTTTCCTCAAATTACTTCATAAGCCAAATGCCTGAGCCAAAGTATTCAAGGTAGTGTTTAAGGCACCAAGAGAGAAGGGCAGAGGGTCAAACTGAAGCAGACCAGAAAAAGTCTAAGAAATACCTCTGTGGATTCAAGTTCGGGAGCCCAGTAGACATATAAAGGACTTACGACGTGGAGGGTCATGCCACTATGACCGGAAAAAGGATTTTTAACTAATACACCCACAGATGCTACCTAAAAATGAATGTCAAAGAAAAGTACTATTTTCAACTCAGAGTGTAGGCAATTACCAAAAGCAAGTGAGACGTTAACCTAAGCTAAAAAGTCAGGATTGGGAACTACTATCATAATGAGAGCAAAGGAATTAAGGGTTTTGAACTCTCCATCTGAGTTTAAGTTTTGAGGAATCGAAAATAACTAGGAGTCAAAGCACAAGGTCAGACAGATGGGCTTGCAGTGGGTGATACGGTATTTGCACTGCATTATTACAGTACTCCACTTCCTCTCAAAATAGAATCCTATCAGTTTTTGCTTCATAACACACCATAGCAAAATGTGGGGACTTCAAACAGCACACATGCGTTACTCCTCACATTCTGTGAGTTCATCTGGAGATTCTTATGGTCCCAGCTGGCTGACTGGGGCTTAAAGGACAAGGATGGCCTCAGTCATTGCTGGGACAGCTGGGGTCTCTCTTCACATGATCTCTCATTCTCTCTGATCACACGGTGGGAAATGGGTTCCTGGCAGCAAGGAAGGGTTAGTGACAAAAGGTCTCAGCTTGCATTGCAGTTGCTAATGTCCCATTGGCCAAAGCAAGTCACTTGTCCAGAATTATAGAGTCAAATGGGATGAGTAGCAAATTCACATTGCAAAAAGATGTACACGCAGGGATGGGAGAGATCTGTGGTCATTTTAGAATCTAACAAAACACTCTAGAACCAAAAGCAAAATTTACTTGGATTTAAGCTATTTTTCCAACTAGAGGATTGAGAAATAGAGACCATAAAGAACACATATTCCATTTATTTCCTCAGTTTCCTTAGGTATTGCAAGAACCTTCTAACATCAGAACCAGTGTCACCACTTGAACATAAAGACAAAAGAAAAACATGATCATCCAGCTAAGAAGGCAGAGAATTTACAGAAATGTTTACCAAAGTCCCCAGATACTCCACAGTTGGAGAATGGCTTCAGACATTAGCATTAGATCAGAAATAATTCCAAATCTGTTTTAACTCATAACACAAATAACTCATAGGGTCAACCGTGAACAAGCACCTCCTCTAGGAAGGGGGTCAATTTATACGCGCTTTTCTGAATTTTTTCCAGAATATACATTTTAATATTTTTAAAAATCCAAAAGTAATCATACAATGCTGCTAAAGATAAAGACCATTGTGGGATATTACTGTCTTAGTATTCACTCAGTTATTTTACTAAATATATTATACAAAGTGATAATGTCTGTAGATATCAGATACTGCCCTTTTCACTTTTAGGGTAATTTTTTGAATCTTGTGTCATCTGATGACTCAACAATTCCTTGCACATAATCAATTGCAATCTCAGCTACCATATCATCTTCATTATTGGTCTGGCCGAGTATATGTCACAGTTTAGCACTTGTTTTAAATTTATATGTAAAATGTTCTGCACTAAAGACTTCCAGCATTCTATAAGAAAATTCAATTTGAATAACAGTCGCTTACAAATGCAATTTTTTTTGCATCACTACAAAGTAAATAACATCATTTGATTTCAATTAAATAAAGTGACACTAAAATCTTTGTAAGCAAAAATGTAACAATAGAAATACATTAGGGTAGAAATTCATAGGCATTGTAATGACTGCCAGCTGCTGCAATTGCATTCATTAAAATGCAGAACAAACTTCACTCACTAAATTCATGACAGAAAGGAATCATGAAAAATTACACTTCTTTACAATGTCTAAGTCCAATATGCTTTCAATTAGATAAGAGTTTGATTCAGATGAGGATTCAAAAAATATATAACACCTGAAAAACAGATACATGCAAGACAGAGGGTATTGTTCTATGAGAATAAAGTGATTAGATCACTAAATTACTCCCATTGTTTAATTCAATTCAATTTAATATATTCTCTAAACACCTCTGGTATTTTCAGTAATTTTCCTTAGTTATTGCAAAAAAAACAGAAAGTCAAGAAAGAGCTATCATACTGGATTGGCTAAATTCTATTTTATTCAGAGTGTTTTAGGAAGTATTTCTATCCCTTACTCAGAATCTGTGCCTCTGTCTTAAAACCCTATGCAGTTCCAAGCCAGGTGCCATATGGTCCAAGAGTCATCTATCCTGACAAGTACTGTCCTTCCTCCCCCCATCAGCATGACTTTGAGGACCTAGACACTCTGGATGAGTCCAAGCTCTGCCTGGGGCCCTGAGGTCTTCCTCTGAGGTTGCCAGTGGTCCCACTTGCCTATATGGCTTTTGTAGGCATTTTTTCTCCAGAAATATTGCTGGCCCTCTGCCTTCTCTGCTGGAAACCAGGGCATGTCCCCTGTGTGCTGAGACCCCCAAAACCACTCCATTTTCACCATCTCCCTTCACACTAGGCTGGAAAAACTATCTAGGTCCCAATCTTTTCCCATCTCTGGAATTTATGAAGATTCACAGGAGTCTTCTGTATTCTCTCTTGTCCCAAAACTCACTCAAAACAACAAACATAAGTCTAACCATGTACTTATATAGAATGGGTTGAGGTGGGAGTGTTCAGAAGAAAACAGAGGGAAAAAACATAATCCCTCAAAATATCACATGACCCACACACCAAGTTTGCAGGACTGTAGTAAGATTTAGAAATGATCCATGTAAAATTTCTGGCATATTCTAGACTTGCTCCGGCTGTTGTTATTATTATTATATAAGAACATGTAAAATTACTTCTTAGATTTCTGATATTCCTGAAACCTTGGAACAATTATTTGAACAAAGACTGATAATATTAACACTGAAATAAGTGTGTGTGTGTGTATACACATACATACATGTATACGTATCAATATATCTACCAGGTGGAACATACTGAAGCCCCAAGATTCAGAGAACTTGATTCAGCAGAAGCAAGCTATTGATACTTTGAAGATGCAATAAAGATTTAAATCCCAAAGACTAAAAATCAAATTTAAATCTAAACAATGATCAAGGTTGCTGACACATTTCTCCAATAAGCAATGTTCCCACATTTCTACTGATGTTTTCTTAAAAGTTTCAATTCTCACTGGGCTATTGACTTATTGAGTGCATAGTGAATATCTATATATTCTTCCAACTAATCCTTAATGGGGCTGTGCTGGTGTTATTCTGACTGCAATATAAATTGGCTTTGCCTTTATCTAGCTGCAATTTTTTCCATAAAAGTTTATGTCATCTATAGATCATGACTCTAGAACATATGTCCAAATATGCCCACTTTCTGAGAGGAAAAGCAAGGAAGGTCAAGATTTCATGGCCTCCATACAATTTGAAAAGGTATTTGAAGAGCATGAGGCACTATGCAATAGTACAAGGAACAGACTCTCCAATACAGGGTTTTATATATTTTAAGAATAAGACCAAAAGGCCCCAACACTAAGGCCATTCGCTGTTTTAACATTATTTGAAGTGAGATCATAGTATGTGTTTTACCACCTAAGTGAGGAGAAAGAGGCTGAGTCACAGGATGTGAACTTCATGGGTTGTGACAGCAACATCCCTATGGCAGCCACACCTGGAGATGAAACCATGAGCAGAATGCACTGCAGAAGAGGCCAACCTTATGCACCCAACTTCAATGCCAAGAGACCAGGCCTCTGGGAGTCTGCATGACTGAGCCTCTAACTTCTTCTGAGCCACAGTTCTCTCCAGGTCAGTAAAGGTCTTAGGGATAGAAAGTAAAAGACAGCCTTGGCCATCCTACCCATCTATGAGTCAGGAGGCCAAGAAAAAATGAATGAAGCCTTTTGCTCACCTTAAATCATAGCACATGATCAACTAATAATGAGACCCCACAGTGGTCAGATTCTAAATCTAAATACATTAGGAATGAATTATCCAGCGGAGTAGGTTAGGAATTGAACATGAATGAACGTGTTTATTCTAGCACTTTTCTCCTCTCTTGTACAGAATCGATTGGAATATAGTAATAGGGAGGAGATAATAAGGTTTACCCCTAAAATGTTGGAAATTAGGCAAATACAGGAGAAATACTGCCCATAATCTCTTGAAGCATCCAACATTTTTGAGAGTGGTAATTCTGAGATCGATTACAGAGGGAAGAGCCAGTGTGAATTGGATCAAGATGGTCATAGTGAGCAGAGAAAGAAGTAGATGAATTCTAAATATTTGGGGGTAGATGACTTTATGATTGATTTGCTAAGATCCTGTGTTGGAAAACAGAGATTGAGGAGCAAACGATCACCTACAGTTTCCAGGATGAGTAGCTAAGTAGATAGTGGGGTCCTTTGCTCAGATGGGAAGCAATGGAAGATCAGAAGGCTGTAGATAATCATCTGCAGTTTGATTAAAGATGTGCCTATAGCTATTTCTACTTATATGTCCCAATGACATTTCAAGTTCAATGTATCTTTAACTTCTGTTATGGACTGAATGTCTGTGTCCCCTCAAAGTTCATATATTGAAGCCCTAACTCCAATGTGATGGTAGTAGGAGATGGGGACTGTGGGAGGTGATTAGGTTCAGATGAGGTCATGAAGGTGGGGCATCTATGATGGGATTTGTGCCCTTATAAGAAGAGGAAGAAACACCAGAACTACCTCTCTCTGCCACTTGAAGATACAGCAAGAAGACAATGATCTTTAAGTCAGGAAGAGGGCTCTCACCAGAATCCAACCATGCTGGCACCCTGATCTCAGACTTCCCAGCCTTCAGAACTGCGAGAAATAAATGTTTGTTGGGGTTTTTTGTTTTTTCTTTTTTTTTTTTTTTGAAGTAAACTAATTAGCAAGTGTTTATTGATCATCAAATATGTGTAAGATATTATGTGAGGTATTTCCAGAGATTAAAATAAGTACAATTCATGGTGCAGTTATGTTGAAAACTTTTGGAATGTGGTGGAGAAACGAGCAACAAACAAATACTTGAAAGATGATTTCTGCTTCCAAGGGGCTCAGCCTTTACACATCTAGGTTTCCCATTAGACTATGAGTTCTTTTGTGACTGAGAACATACCTTACCTAACTTGCATATCCAGAGCTTAGAAACAAATATAAGATATATGAGAAACTTAATTAGTGATGTTTTAAATAATTTTTGATATTTATAAGTATTCATATTAATTTGTTTTGTGAGGGGTTAAAATACAATAGTTGCCAGCAGACATTTTCTTTTAGATCATGGTTTATGGTCAAAAAAGCATAGTCTTAGAGGCAGATTCAAGTTCATGTCCTCACTACATATTGCTTTCTCATTTTTATTTTCCTCCTTTTTCATCTCCGATTCCATGGTCCATGGCATATAACAACTTGCCTGCAAAGAACCTCAACTTCCTAAACCCTTGCATCGGTCCATGGTATTTGCCTGGTAAAACGCCACCCTAGGTAAACCTAAGCACCTCCCTCCTACATGCCTGCACTCCTGAATTATACTGGAGAGAAATCACCCAATCAGTCTTAGTTTTTTTTAACTCTGAATTAATAATTAAAAACTTCAAATGTACACCCAAGATTTTCAGGAATTCTACTGTTTATCAAGTAAACTTGATGTCCCACTCACAATGTTTTGTAACATCTCCTCAATCTGAGAGAAACAATCAGGTGTATTTAGTGCCGTCAAATCTATAATGAAGCAGTACAAAAAAAGCGCAATTCTGAATAACTCAACCACCTCTCCTCACAAATGATCTTCAGGAGGATATGGTAGGAGAAAAATTCTTCAACTGGAAAATTTTGTCAGCTTCTGCACCCACATCCCCTTCAAAATTCCAGGCCTGTCCATACTTGCAGGCCTCTTGGATGAAATCTCACTACAAATCAATTGGATGAGGGAATTTAATTTCGCTGTTAAAATGGCCAGCCTCAAAGCATGGCCTTACCTTGTAGCTGATGTGGTCTACCAACTATGTTTCCTGTCTTGATTTACCTACATCATCCTTGAGGATGTCAAAAGGCTTGCATCATCCATTCCTAAAACTGTTTATTGAGTGCCAACTTGGTGCCAGGTATTGTTATAGAAGATGGAGGAACAAAGTGAACAAAAATATAAAGTTCCCACACTTGTGAAGATTATATTCTAGTGGGGAGAGCTACACTTATATACAAGCAAGTATATGAATAGACCATAGATTGACAAGTGCTAGAAAGAAAAACAAAGGAAATATGGGAAATAAAGAGGGCCATGTAGTTGGGACTCTTTTCTATAAGGCTGGTAAGGAAGACCTCATGAATAAAACATTTAAGCAGAGTCCTAAAGAAAGCGATAGTGCAAGCCATGTGACTTAAAAGGGAAAGTCAGAGGAGGGGGGCAGAAATAGTAACACATGGTGTTCATGAATCCAAGACTACCAAGACTTTTACTCCATTGATACTACAGCATTATTTTGTGGCCCCTCATCCCCGTAATGCCCTAATTACTCTCCTTACATGTGGTTAAATATGATAGAGAATCCATTGGATGTTAACAAAACCCCCTTGCCTCTATCACTTTGACATAGCCCTTTGGTTAAACCATAACTCTAGTTAAATTTGGTTCCCCACATACTGTCTGTCTGCTCTCCTGTAGCTGAACGTGGCTGGAAAAAAGCACAAAGCCATGAAAACTAGTCTCTATAAACCCCATCACTAACTTCGGAGAGGTCCGTAATGTTGACACAAAGTCATTCTATATTTCTGAAATCCATCTATCCCTCCACTTCCTTTTCTTTTCAAATGTACAACACCAAAACCCATTCTCTCTATGAGATGGTGTTATTTCACTGAGAACACTGAGCCATCAGAAGAAAACCTCTACAAGATATCACCACCACTTACAGTTTCAGCATCTATACACATATATTTTGCTTTTTTTCTTCTAACTATGGATATACTGCATGTTCTACTACCTAAGGCTAAGCTGTCTACTTGAGTATTAGATCCCAACCTCTTCCCATATATACTTAGGGATGTTCTTCTAGAAATTCTTCCTTTTTCCCTACCATAGTTTTTCATAGTGATTAGTCCCCCCAAAATATTAAATTATTTCTCTTATCTTAGAAATACTGCATTGCGTCTCATTCCTCCTCTAGCTACTCTTCAATTTTTCTTTTAGAATAAAATGTGTACAAATAATCCAATTTTTGTGTCGTGTCTGATTTTAATCCCTCTATTTTCTACCTCCCACTGTAACTGTTTTTATCAATGTCTCTGGCATCACTAAGTCCCATGATCTTTCTCAGCCTTCTCCTCTCTTGACATACAGCAGCATCACACAGCACTTCTCACTCTCAGAACCATTTTCTGCTCCAGGTTACCAGGACTTTACACTAACCTGGTTCTTCTCTTTTGTGCCCCAGTGTTTTCTGATGGTTCTTCTTCCTTCCCCTGATCTCTATTGGGAGTATCCCAGTGTTTAATTCTTGAATCTTTTCTATTTCTTACCTAAACTCAATCAATTTCATGGCTTTGAAAATCATACATAATCTGTCATTTATTAATATATATGTCCTCCCTGAACCCTAGACTCATATATTCGACGCTTAGTCATCCTTAATTTGAATATCCAACAACCATCTTAAGCTCTACATATAGCAAACTAACTCTGAATATTACTTCCCACCAACAACAAAAGCACAAATGTTCTCATAATGTCAGTCATCTCAATAAAGGGCAACTGAGTTTCTCCAAGTATTAAAGCCAAAAGTACCTTGGAGACTTCTTTAACTACTTTTACTTACACGCTACTGCAAACCTCCAGCAAATCCTGCTGGCTCTGCTTTTGACATATAGCCAGAATCCAACTATGTCTCCCTTCTCACTCTACTACTGCTCTGTACCAGGCCACCATTATCTTCTATAGAAATTCTTGCAGTAACTTGCTGCCTGGTCTCCTTCTGCTGGCAGCTACAAAGCTACTAAACTTGTGGCAATTTGTTATACCAGCAAGAGAAAACTAATACACCTTTGTAAAAGTTCAACCCCGTTCCCAACATTCCTTAACCATTTCCTCCTTTTTATCTTCTCCATAGCATTAACTACTTGCTAATATACATTGGATTTTGCTCACTTATCCTGTTATTGCTGTGTCCTCAGTGGAATGCAAGTTCCACGAGGGCAGTATGAACAGGTATTTGGCCTTTTTTGTTCATTGTTTTATCCCCAGCTCCTAAAAGAATGCCTGGAATATGAGAGCTACTAGAAAAAGCTTGAATCAGTACATAAGTTATATATATATATGGGCATACATGTATATAAATTATGTATTCATTCAATGAATTTTGTATATTTATGCATGTATACATATATATGCATATGTATATACATACACATACTAATTAATTATATTGAATTTAGATTTTTCTCCATTGCTTTATTCTGTGCTGTTAAATGGCCTTCCTTTCCTATTAACTAGCCTAGTTATTGAATAATAACTACTTCTAACCTCAAATAAATAATCTTACAGCTGAGTCATCCCTTTCCCACTCCCAATTCACTTGATCCTTGTCACCTGTAATATCAGACAACATTCTGAAGCAAAAACTGGCCTCTAAGTCACCTATGAACCTGGACAGTATTATTAAAAACCAAGGCATTTAGTTACTGTTGATACGTACTTGTGAAACATTGCTAAGCAGTAAACCCAATGCTTATAACGGATTACATGGTGAAACACTTTCATCTTAATTTTAACTGATAAATAACAACAAAACATTCATTTCTAATTACCAGTAAGTGATAAACATAAACTTATACATAAATAAATGATTAATCCTGTTAAGTAGTGACTAAATATGCTGCAGAGGAAAGGCCATATACAGATGTCTTTACTACCTTTTCACTCTAACTATCCATCTTCCTTCTTGCCTAGACATTTTTTTCTTTGCTTTTGATCACTTTTCATACCTCAGTTTGTATTACAATAGTGTGTTCAGTCTCCTATATTATACTTCTTTAAAGCACTAGCTTCTAAGAAAAATAAAATTGAATTTACCTTTGAAATCATTTTTCATATGTATAATATCTATTTTATTCACATTATGCTAGATAGTAGGCCATATCTTTGAGTGGCTGATTGCCCTGTTCATGCTATTCCAAGTAATCTGAAGACAAATGCACTAAGCAAACTGAGTTAAACTTTATCTCCTGAAATTTGATGTTCATTTAATGACTTAGAGAAAAAAAAACAGATTGAATAAAAAGGCACTTTTTTCCATTTAAAAATCCTTATATACTCTGATTGTGATTACATGCAGGTTATTTTTCAAAATGTCAAATACTGCTTTATCAGAATAAGAATGACATAAGATGCACTCTGACTTCTGTGACTTTGAGTCTCAAAATAAGTCACTAAAGTAAATTAAAAAGAGAGATTTGAAGCAGGTTAGGCCTCTTCTCGAATTCTTCCTTGTAGAGTGTCATGATATATTGAACTATCAAGAGCATAAAATACACTCACAACAATTAATATTTCCACTATAATTCAGTGTAGTCCATCCTTAATGCTGAAGGTGAATAATTACAGCATTCAGAACTCATGCTGATTATTATGGTCATTTCTGTTCATAATAACATCTGTAACCTTTCAGTAACATTTGTCTCATACAAATAATGTCTCATATAGAAATGAACAAAACTAGGGAAAAATATGTTAAAGCAAATTGAAATTTTTATTTCCCATAAGTCAAAGAGTTAGAAAGTAAATGACCAAAATTTTAAAATAACATTTGCTCTAATTTTGTACATCATTTTAATTAGTTCTCAAATAGAATCCTAACTATACAACATAACCAATTCATTTACAGTGGTTTTCTAAATATACTTGTGATGATAATTTGTCAATATCAGTTAGCAGAGGCCACTTTCCATTTAATAGTTTATCTGTCTGACCCATGAGATAGCTCAGAAGCTGGGCTTTGGATGTTAATAACCATTTTGCAAACCATTGACTAAATGCTTTCTGTTTTGTTTTCTAATCCACATAATAGCAAAGTCATCATAGGGAGTTTAACAATCAATGTCACCGTTGATCAACCTATAGTGCCACATCATTATTACTCAAAGTCCATAGTTTACATTAGGGTTCACTCTTGGTGTTGTGTATTCTATGGATCTGGACAAATGTATCCACCATTATAGTGTCATACAGAGTGTTTTCACTGCCCTATAAATCCATTATGCTCTACCTATTTATTCCTCCCTTCTCCACCAATCCCTGGCAATAGCTGATCTTTTCACTGTTTTCCATAGTTTTGCCTTTTCCAGAAGGTCATATGCTTGTAACCGTACACTACATAGCCTTTCAGATTGGCATCTTTCTTTTCATAATATACATTTAAAGTTCCTCCATGTCTTTTCATGGCTTGATAGCTCACTTCCCTTTAGCACTGAATAATATTCCATTGCCTGGATGTATCACAGTTTATTAATCCATTCATCTACTGAAGGACATCTTGGTTGCTTCCAAGTTTTGGCAATTATAAATAAAGCTTTTATAAACATCTGAGTGCAGGTTTCTGTATGGACAATAATTTTCAACTCCTTTGGGTGAATAATAAGGAGTGTGAGTGCTGGATCATATTCTAAGACTATGTTTGGTTTTGTAAGAAACTGTCTTCCAAAGCAGCTATACCATTTTTAATTCCCCCAGCTATGAATGAGAGTTCCTATTGCTCCCCATTCTTCCCAGCATTTGGTGTTGTCACTATTCCAGATCTGGGCCATGCTAGTAGATGTATAGTGGTGTCTAGTTATTTGAATTTGCATGTCCCTGATGACATATAATGTGGAACATCTTTTCACATGCTTATTTGCCATCTATATATCTTCTTTGGTGAGGTGTTTGTTAAGCTCTTTGTCCTATTTTTAAATCAACTTTATTTTCTTATTGTTGAATTTTAAGAGTTCTTTGCATATTTTGGATAAGAGGCCTTGTTAGATGTGTCTTTTGGAAATATTTTCTCCCAGTCTGTGGCTTATCTTCTCATTCCCTTGGCACCGTACTTCACAGAACAAGTTTTTAATTTTAATGAAGTCCAGTTTATTCATTATTTCTTTCATGGATTGTGACTTTGGTGTTGTATATAAAAATGTCATTGCCATACCCAAGGTCATCTAGATTTTCTGCTAAATTATCTTCCAGGAGTTGTATAGTTTTTCATGTTACATTTAGGTCTATGATCTATTTTGAGTTAATTTTTGTGAGAGGTGTAAAGTCTGTGTCTACACTGTTGTTTTTTTCCATTAGGAACAACACTCAGATGTTCCAGCACTATTTCATAAAAAGAGTATCTTTGTTCCATTGCCTTGCCTTTGCTCCTTTGTCAAAGATTAGTTGATTATACTTATGTGGGTCTGTTTCTGGGCTCAATGTTCTATTCCATTGACCTATCTGCTTATTCTTTCACTAATACCACATTATCTTTATTACTGTAACTTTATGTTAAGTCTTGAAGTTAGGTATTTTCATTCATCCAACTTTGTTCCTTCTTCTCAATACTGTGTGGGCTATTTTGGGTCTTTTGCCTCTCCATATGAACTTTAAAATCGGTTTGTCAATATCCATAAAATAACTTGTTGGGATTTTGATTGGGACTGAATCTATAGATCAAGATGGGAAGAACTAGCATCTTGACAATATTGAGTCCTGTAGCCAACTTAATTTTTCAACAACCAAAGGTCAGTAGCAAAAATGAAAACTGGGACAATTGATTACACAGGGCTCTACAGAACTTTTTCTTCAAGTAAGGTCCAGCACAATGAGAGAAATGAGACATCTGTTGTTCTGTCAAATAGCTATTCAGAAGAAGAATACTGAGCAGTATCGATCAAGTCTGGTGGCCTCAAAATCATAGGTAGATACACCTGTACTACTTACAGGTGTATCATTTCCCATCTCAGCAATCTATTTTACACAGCTGACTCTTTGTCCCATTATTCACAAAGAGTTTTTCAGAACCTTGAGCCTCTCCTTGTGTTTCAAGTGGAGTCCACTTAATTTAGACTTTCCTAAATTCCCACAAAAACGTATATAGTCTTATGTTCATGACAACTTAAACATATAAACAATCACACACATCACAAAATACTTCAGAAATAAAGATTATTAGCTTTCCTAACATTCCTTTGGCCAGTATCTAGAAGATATTTCTCATATTGTGGAAAATGGAAATAATATTAGTGGACAACACATATTTTGCAGGAAAGGAGAACAAATCTGTGAACCTCTAAGAAAATAGAGTTAGAATTAATCTATTAATTAATCTATTGCAAAGGAGGACAGTATATACAATGTAGAAAAGACAGTCTCTTCGATAAATGGTGCTGGGAAAACTGCACAGCTACATGTAAAAGAATGAAATTAGAACATTTTCTCACACTATATACAAAACTAAACTCAAAATGGATTAAAGATCTAAATGTGACACCAGAAACCATAAAAATTCTAGAAGAAAATATAGGCAGATCATTCACTGACATGAATCATAGCAATATTTTTTCAATCTCCTAAAGTCAAGGAAACAAAAGCAAAAATAAACAAATGGGACCTAATTAAACTTAAAATCTTTTGCACAACAAAGAGAACCATCAACTAAACAAAAAGACAACCTACTGAATGGAAGAAAATATTTACAAGTTATATGACTGATAAGGGGTTAATATCCAACCTTAATAAATAGCTCATACAACTCAATATCCCCCCACCAAAAAAAGCAAACAAACAGACTTTTTAAAAATGGGCAGAAGACCTGAATAGACATTTTTTCCACAAAAGACATACAGCTGGCCGTCAGGGACATGAACAATGCTCAACATCACTAAATCACCAGAGAAATGCAAATCAAAACCATAACGAATTACCACCTCACAGCTTTAAGAATGGCCATCATCAAAAAGATCACAAATAAATGTTGGTATGGATATGGAAAAAAAGGGTACCCTAGTATGCTGTCGGTGGGAATGTAAATCGGTGCAGCCATTTTGGAAAACAGTATGGAAGTTCCTCAAAAAACTAAATATAGAACTATGATATGATCCAGCAATTCCACTCCTTGGTATATATCTGGAAAAAAACAAAAACACTAATTTGAAAAGATACATGTACCCCAATATTCATAGCAGCATTCTTTACCATAGCCAAGACATGGGAAGCAACCTAAATGTCTATCAACAGATGAATGGATAACGAAGATGTGGTATATATACATAATGGAATATTAGCCATAAAAAAAGGATGAAATTTTGCTATTTGCAACAACATGGATGGATCTGAAGGGTATTGTGCTTAGTGAAATAGGCAGATAGAGAAAGACAAATACTGTACCTTATCACTTATATGTGGAATCTTAAAACTAAAACAAATGAATGAATATAACAAAAGAGAAACAGATTCACAGACATAGAGAACAAATTAGTGTTTACCAACTGGAAGAGGGGAGGGGAAGGTGCATGATAGGAGTCACAGATTGAGAGGTACAAACTACTATACATAAAATAAGCCAGAAGTATATATTGTACAGCACAGGGAATATACTAATATTTTATCATAACTGTAAATGCGCATAATCTATAAAATATTGAATCACTATGTTGTACATATATAATATTATATATATTATTAAATATAATATTGTAAATCAACTATACTTCAATAAAAATTTTAAATAAATTTTAAAAACTGGAAGCATGCTTTACAAATCAAAAAATGTCATAGTGTTCTAATAATTAAAAATATGTTACCAGTGTAACAATTGATGGAACAATCATTTTAATAGTAAAATTAAAACAAAAATGTTGCAAACCAGGGTAACTTGATATAATGTTTCTAGTTAGTCATAGAATGCCAAAACCTTTTAAAATATTATGTATCCTAAGAAAATTATCAAAAGTGTGAATAAGGATTCATGTACAACACTGTTAACAGACCATAAAAAGGGTGGGAGTTGCCTCTAAATGTCTGTATATAAATACAAGAAGAGTTTTCAAAGTTTAAAAAGTAAATTAAACGAATTTTACATCTATTTTACCTCTCTTTTTCAGTAATCCCTGACCCACTCTATTTCTTGTCCTCATGCCACATGCTAAATCTAATGATGGACCAGGCACTAGATCTGCCCAGGCTCTTCCCCAGACTATCTCGTCTAGGCTTTCTCCCTCCTCCTAGTTAAATGTAGTCTATTTATTCTTGACCATTTATTTGAATGAATCCTAATCCTTTAACCACTATGACCTTCTGGACCAGTTCTTTAATCTCGATGAAACAATCTATGCGAAATCAAGCTTTCAACTCTTCAAGACCCTCTGTGACCTGCTAGTCTCAGAAATGTCTCCTGTAATCACTTGTTTCAAATAAGGTTTCAAAGACCAAGATAGAGACCGCAGAGACTTCAGGTATGGATTTATACATTGCTTCCTTTTCTGCAATTTTTCTCCCAATGACTGCTAATTAGGAGCTTGGGATTAATATGTACACATTATTATATATAAAATAGATAAACAACAAGGACCTACTGAATAGCACAGGGAACTATATTCAATATATTGTAATAACCTATAACAGAACAGAATCTGAAAAAGAAAAAATATATATATATACACACACATGTGTATGTGTATAACTGATTCACCTTGCTGTATACCTGGAACTAACACAACACTGTAAATCAACTATACTTCAACAACAAAAAGAAAATGGCTCTTACCAAGCTAAGGAGAAAAATACAGAAAATAAGAGAAGATTTTTTGTTTATACTGATATAGTGTTACAATATTTAGAATTATTATTAAATAAAGTAGAACAATCCTGCTAAAAATTTGGTATCTGAATCAAACAAACTGGAGGTTCTGATACAGGCAATTTTGGGGTAAGTAGTGGTGAATCTTTATTTTTAACAAGCTGCTCAAGATATTTTGAGGCTCTCTACAGTATAGGAACCAGTGGTATGGAGCTTGGAGAGAAAATTAGTAAATCCTGAAGGAGTTACGGGAGGTAAGAACATCTCATAAGAATGAGGCCTGATTGCTGCGTTAGGACAACTGTATTTTAATTCGGAACTGAGAAAGAATTGAGACGACACAGTGAAAGGAATGATAAAATATCTGACTCTAGAGTATCTACAAAATCTCTAAGTAGAATCTGCAGATAAAATAATGATTTCTACGTTTTTTCCCTCAAGGATCCTGATTTTTAATTCCTCAAAAGTAGTTTCAGCTGTGCTTGACTGCTCTACTAATTGAATAAAGTTATTAAGTATCCTATTTTTTCTACTCGGAATATTAATCAGATATTATGCCAGGTTGGTCAATCTGGGGAGATCGACAGAGAATAAGTGCAACCACTCTAAATGAATATGATTCCAACTGGAAGCAAATCTAGTAGAAGCTTATTTATCTGGTGCCATCAAGATGTGTAACTGACAGGTTAAAGGGAAAATTTTATTAAATGTGAAGTCTTTAAAAGTTTTTTATATAATATATATATATACACACTATATATACTATTATATATATACTACATATGTATATATGTTTTACATATATATGTGTACATACATAAGCATACACACTCTAAATATTTTACTTTAACCATAAGAATGTCAATTTGACCTTATATGACATTTTGCATAAAGTGGCAAGTTCTTCCCTTTTGAGTTCTATGTTGTTTTTTTTTTTAAATACACCATGGAAATCATAATCTACAGTCTTCAGTGTTGGTTCAGAAGAAAGACTTTTACAGAGCTACTTTCAGTGTAAAATCTTCTAGATTTTTATATGTCCTCCAAAATTTTACAGTTATTTTGCATAAATCCAATTTTGAAATATTTTTTCAGCGATTAGCATTTCTTTTCACAGTCATATTTCAATGGCTTTCCATAACATCTTATTAAGTTGCAAAATTATACTTAAAAGTACCCTTAGAAGGAACACGATTGAGAACAAACAAAACTAGTTCTTGGGAAGAAAATACTCATTTTGTGAAAGCAGAAGCACATAGGCGTAACAAAGAGGAATTAACTAACCTTTAGTTTTTAGAATGAACTAGACAAAAGTCAGCATGTTTCACAGAGAAAATAAAGCACATTCACAGTGAGTTAGTATGGAAAGGTCGGGTAAAAGATCTCGTCCTAGAGCTTCCCTGGTGGCGCAGTGGTTGAGAGTCCGCCTGCCGATTCAGGGAACAGGGGTTCATGCCCTGGTCCGGGAAGATCCCACATGCCACGGAACGGCTGGGCCCGTGAGCCATGGCCGCTGAGCCTGCGCGTCCGGAGCTTGTGCTCCGCAACGGGAGAGGCCACAACAGTGACAGGCCCGCGTACCGCGCAAAAAAAAAAAAAAAAAAAAAAAAGATCTCGTCCTGTAGAAGTAACAGCGAACCTCTGCTAAGGTCTTGTTGTCCTTGCACTGAGCTCCTTATATATGTTACCTTTTAATCTTCAAAGCAAACCTGTGAAATACTATTAGTATTACAAGATACTATTATAATCCCCATTTTACAGATGAATAAATAGGGGTTCAGAGAGGTTAGGCAACTTACTGAAGGTAAGTGCAGAGTCAGGGAAACTGTATCATTTGTTTTCAAAATTTAACTAGTTCCCCCATCCCCAGCCCCACTCTTGTTTTTAAAGTAATATTTGTCATCATTAAAAAAAATAAGGCAATTACAGATAAACTTGAAAGAGACAATAATTATCACCTGAAATGCTACGACCTACGTTGTCAGCGTGATCACGTTTTTCAGCCCAGTTTCACCACCTGAAAGGCACAGACCTTTCCAGCTTCACGTAGTAATTACAGGGAAAGGTAATGATTGGTCTATTTTCAGTTAGATGCTAACACCCAAACCTGTCAATTATAGTGCAAGGTAGAGGGTACTGTAATTGGCTTGATTTCCATAAGATGCCAACTTGTAATCACCATTGACAAAGGTTTATAAAATAAAGAAAATCACATTTAAATCACTGAAGCAGGTAGGAGGTGGATTTTTCAGAAGTGGATAGGATGCTGATTTTATACACACACACACACACACACACACAAACACACACACACACACACGTACAGCCATCATAAAAAGAATGGTTTGTAGAAATGATTAGAAAAAGTTTCTAGGCAGAGGCAGTAGTTCAGTTGGATCTAGAGTGGTTAAAAGTTTCATAGAGGCAAGATTTTTGGAAAAAAATCCAGGTAAAGGATTTATGTTTGCTAAGTCACGGAACGGATCTGTTAAATGACTACAGGTGGAATTTGGGGAGAAGTGAGTTGTATTTGTGACGTATGGTAAAAGGAAAAAAAACTGAAATGGTAAACTGAAACAAAATCACTTTGAGTGATCTAGCACAAGTCAGTATGTTCTCCTTTCATTTAAAGGCTTACTCAAAACTTTGAACAAAAATTTGAACTTTGGGACCATTTAAAATTTGTGAGCAAGACTGAAATGATACCTACAAAATAGTTTCTTGTTATTCAGAAATGTTATAATGCCAATAGCTGAACCTGTCAGAAAAAGAAACAAAAGAATCTATAAGTTGCTTTAGGATTGATTTATTGCCATGTTTAAAGTAGTTTTACCAGATTGAATTGTTTTTGCCTCATCAGTGTGACTGAATCAGTGGGCTGGAAAATAAAAATTTCTGAGTTCCATTTTTACTGTGTGCCAGCTAAGAATCTGAACAAGAATCTTTGCTGAACTCCTTTTATACATATACAAATTAAATTTTTTTTAAGTCTAGCTTCCTCTAATGATTAATGTTTCACTAACTGACCAAATCTACTTGTTAAACATGGAACTTCAATTCACGGAAAACTTGATAAAAGATTGCATATCAGTTTACAACTGCATTTCAACACTGAATCATTTATTTTCATCTATTTTAAGAATTATAGGAACATGGTAGATGAAGTACCATTTCATATGTTTTAGTTTACCAAGGAATACATCAACCATGGTCTCATTGAAGCCTTATGGAACACCTCTGAGTTCATCAGGCACCTCTTTTAAATGTTTTTGATAAACTCACTCTCCTACTCTCTGAGAGATGAAAGGTCTTTTCGAAACTCCAATACTCCTAACTCAGTTGATGACTTCATTTTTACCTTCTATTAAAATGAGAACTTTCACCAGATGGTAGTTTTCTTAACCTCCCACTAATCTATCTGCATTCCACACATCCTCTGTCCTATTGTCCTCTGGGTCCCATCTGCCCCTGACTTCTCAGAGAAATCACTCACTATGGAGAATTCCTTCTTGCCCTCTATCAGCCATCTATTTGTCTTTAGTGGCTACTTCTCATTACCCTTCACACCTATTTGTCCATCATTAAAAATTAAACACATCGTTTTTTCCACTCCACTGCCTCATCAAACTCACACTTACCTGAATCCTTATACCTAACTCATGCCACTCATTTCTGGAAGTCAAATAAGTAAGAGGTGAAAGATTCCAAGCACAATAGGAGTATGGACCCAAGCACTAAAATCTTGGCATGAGTACACACACTGGATGATGGAATATTATTACATTATTTTTCACATCTTCAATTATGAAATGCAGAACGAATCTATATGAAGAGCTTTCAGGATTTTCACCCCAATCTCTCTTCTATTTATGAATAATATCCCTTAATATTATACAAACCATCACCCTTCACAAATACAGAAATATACATATATATATGTAATTAAAGAAAAGATAGAAAGAGAAACTGATTTTGTAGGAAAAAAGATAGTACCCTGGATCCCCAATCCCTGAATATCATGTCTACCACCTGCTCACTCCCATTTAAGAAAAATACTTAAAATAATAATACCATACTATAAAAATCTGTCATATTAATAAAACAGAAAAATGCTATTATTAACTATATTCTTATTACAGAAAGCATTGTAGATAAACTACTCATACAACTATAATATTATAAAGCAAACATTGTATTGAAATATTAGATATAATGCTGTTCTAGATATACACTAAATATAACTGCATTTTAATATTGTAGCATTTATTAAGAATTATAGAAACATAGTAAAAGACATACTGCTTTAATATATCATTTAAAACTTTAATAGTATTTCATTTTAAATGATGGAATCATTACTTATGAGCATAATAATCAGAATTATCTCCAGGAATGTCTTTTAGATAAGTTGTAATGATGCTTTTTAAAAAATTTACTGAATACAGAATAACTTTGTTCTCAGACTTTCAATAATTCATTAGTGATGTAATTTTTCAAGTTTGTTTACTCATAATAAATTCAAGTACATATGCCAGAAAATGCATTTATATGAAATCGCATGATAGAAGAAAATTAGGAATGTGACAAATGTTTGAAATTGCAAGTCTAACCTAGTACATCACAAAATCACTACAATTTTAAAACACAGATCATAGTCTTATGGTATAGGAGATAATAGTAGACATAGTAGGAATTTTTTTCCTGTATTGTATAGTTTTTGATACTTAAAATTTTTGTGATCCCTTTATCTCCAAGATTATTTTTCTTTGTTGATACATAGCATCAAAACAATGGGATTTGCTTGCCATCAAACTGGAACATTTAATTTGTTTTCAGTGCATTTAATGAGTTCACTTATGCTAACATATTTTCATCAATTTTATTGAGGTATAATTTCTATACAATAAATGAATTCTTTTAACTGACAGTTCAATGAATTTTAACGACTGGTCCACCCATGAAATCAATGCCTCAGTCAAGTTACAGAATATTTTCTTCAGATCCCAAAGGTTTTCCTTCCTCCTTACAGTCCGTCTGTGCTGCTACAATCACTTATCAGCTTTCGTCTGTGCTGCTACAATCACTTAGCAGCTTTCTTTCACTACCAATTAATTTGCATATTTTAGAATTGTGTATAAAGGAAATTACATAGTAAGTATTCTTTATGTCTGGTTTAATTATTTTGAGATGGACTGTTTTGTGATTCAATATTTTATTTTACATTTTATCAAAAATATCCCATTGTTATGAATCTACAAAAAAAAATTTACCCATTCTTCTGTTGATAGACATTGACTTACTACCAAATTTTTGCTATTACCAATAAAGACACCATGGATAATCTTGCAGAAGTTTTTCTGTGGACATGAACTTTCATTTTTGTTCAGTAAATACCTATAAGTGAAATCACTGCTTCAAAGCGCAGGTATATGGTAGGTATATGATTAACTGTGTAAAAATATGTCAAACTCTTTCCCAAGTGGCAGTACCCTTTTATTCAATCACCAGCAACATATCTTCACAACATATCTTCAGCAACATTTAATGTTGTCAATATTTCTAATTTTAGTTCTAGTGGTGTAAGAGAATATACAGTTATAACTTAATTTATGTTTCCCTGATAACTGCTAATGTAGCATTCTTTTCCATGTGCTTTTGCCATTTGTGTATCCTCCTTTGTCATAAGTCCCATCCAAAGTCTAAATGGTTGCTCATTTTACACTGGATTACGTGTTAAACTTGCCTCCTCTGAGGAGCAGATACCAAGATGGGATTAGATGCCCAAGAGGTATATTACAGAAACACACTTGTGAAAGATAAAGGAGAGCCGCAAAAGGGAGGGAGACCTGGAGACCACTCTGCTCGTCTGACACTTGTGAAGGAAAGAGGAAGGAAGGAGAATTAATTGGGTAGGAGGAGTCTCAGCTGCATCACACTTTTAAAAAGGCTTAAGGGAGGCCATGGGGAGTCTTCAAAGCAAAGCAACCCATTAAGGAGCCCCCCATCTTACAGGAATGGGCCCGTGTTAGCACCATTGCCATGCTCCATCACTGCTGGGCACAGCCTGTGGGAAGCAATGCCTCAGCTGCAAATGTCAGTATGGTACCAGAAGGACAGCAGCTGTAGCCATTTACTCTTTTACTCTTCAAAGGTTGATGAGAACAGAATGAACTGTGTTTCTTATACAATATAGCATTCATAATATAAAAATATTGCTAAGGTCATTCAAACAGGATAAACGATGAACAATTCAACTGTATTTAATATAAAATCCCAATTTCCCAAAATTCCTGGGAAGATACCCTCTAAAGAACCGATGAGAACTGCTTGGACCTCTCTGCTGTTACATATGGACTTTTAAGTATAGCATTATTTTTCTCTACTGTTACAAATCCATAAGGAAAAAGGGATTTTGAAGAGATTTTGTGTTATCTTTCATGCATTTGATAAGCATAGGCCCCCCATATTCTGTAATACCTTTGTGCTTGTGTCCTTATTTTTATAAACAAGAAATACTACATGCCCATCATGATAAATGCAGAAAATTAAAAACTTGAGGGCAAATAAAGCAGAGGATTATTCTATGAGCCACATGACCATTTGCTGGGATCTTAGAGTATGTAAGTGATTGTTTTTCAAGAAATTAAAAAGCAAAGCTAGACTGTGATAGGCAGCCTCTAAAATGCACCCTTTTGATCCCCACTTCCTAGTATTCCTCTCCCTTGGGTAACATTTTCCCCTTGAATGTGGGCTGACCCTTGTGACTCACATCTAATGAATAGAAAACAGCAAAAATGATGGGACTTCATTTCTTAGATTAGGCTTTTACTGGTATTAGGTGATGTCTTCTTGCTCTCTTTACTGCTCACTCAGAAAGAAGCCAGTTACCATATTTTCAGCTGTCTTATGCAGAGACCCTCATGGCAAGAAATGAACTGAGGAAGGCCTTCAGCTAATAGCCGGCAAAGATCTAACATCTACCGGCAGCCATGTGAGTGAACTTGGAAACAGATTCTCTGAGATCCGCCAGGAAACAGATGAATCATCTTGAAAGTAATCCTCCACCAGTTGGGTCTTGAAATGACTATAGCCCAGGCCACCAACTTGATTTCAGCCTTGTAACAGACCCTGAGACAGAGGCACACAACTAAGCCATCTGCAGATTCCTGACCCACAGATTATGAAATAACAAATGTTTATTTTTTTAAGTTGTGAAGTTTGGGGGTAATTTGTTACACAGCAATAGGTTACTAACATATCTTGGTTCTCCTAAGAAGACATATCACTCCCACCAGATGCATAGTTCCTGAGTGATGGTATCCTATACCAAACTCTATTTCAGTACTAAAAAGACTAAAGCTTCAGCTGTTTCAGCCACTTGTTTTGGAGAACATGGTATTTAAAGCCAATTACTTTTTTTTTTTTGTAAGTCTTAGCTCATTTGCTTTAACTGAGAGTTTAGCTAATGTCAACAGTTTTACAGCAATCTTAATTGTTTTCATATTCTGTCAATAATGTCTTGGTTAATTTCTTGTAAATGTGCAGAGAGAGGCTAAATATTTTTGAGGATTAGTGTGGTTTCTCATAACTGGATAAATTAAATAGACACCTGGAAGATAAGTTAGGAAATTCTGTCTTCTAACTTTATTTTCCTAATCACTTGATCAAAACTGATGATGTGTCAGGGAGAAAACAGAAAAAGAAAAGCAAATACTCATTCCCATATTGGGTGACTGGATATTCTAGTCTATAAAGAATGATTCAGACAAATAACACAAGTACACTGGGAGCTTAGACCCTTTCAAAGGTATTCTCTGCTCCCCTGAGTGTACTTGTTGTCAAGAGTGTTACTTTGTGAATCGCCAAAGTTGCAATGCCCTGCCAGCCTCTTACCACCACACCTGTATTATTTTTAGCAGTTAGGCTTTAGAAGACAAACATGCACACTTAATTCCACTTGAGACTCGATGTAGCATTGGACCTGACCTTAGGAAAGCCGGTTTTTAAAATCCTGTTCATTGTCTTCAGTTTCTACTTTGAGTCATTCTCATATCTTGTCCCCTCTCATCAGCTCTTGCAACCAGTTTCTAACTCATCATTTCTTATTCTGTGCCTACATTCCGTCTTTCCAAACCCTCCTCAATTTGTAAAATGTAGCGCAAATGTGACATGCTTTATATAACTTTATCTCCAATTACACACAAAAAGAATCACTCATTTCTCAGTACCCAGACATGTTTCTAAACTTTACTGTAGCAGTTATAACATTTTTCTTGTTTCGGAGATACTGCTATGAACTGAAAGTTTTTTGCTCCCAAAATTCACATGGTAAAACCATAATCTCTTATACAAAGGGACATGAGAGATCTTGCTTCTCCCTCTTCTCTCTCTCCACTATGTGAGGATACAATGAGAAGACAGCTGTCTGCAACCAGGAAACAAGCCACCATCAGACACCAAATCTGCCAGCACCCTGATCTTGGACTTCCCAGCCTCCAGAACTGTGAGAAATAAATGTCTTTTTTTTTTTAATTGAAGTATAGTTGATTTACAATGTTGTGTTAGCTTCAGGTGTACAGCAAAGTGATTAAGTTATGCATATATATATATAAAAAAATATATATACCTATATGTATTACATATATATACATATATATTCTTTTTCAGATTCTTTTCCATTATAGGTATTACAAGATATTGAGTATAGTTCCCTGTGCTATACAGAGTAGGTCCTTTTTGTTTATCTATTTTATATATAGTAGCATGTATCTGTTAATCCCAAATTTCTAATTTATCCCTCCCCCACCTTTGGTAACCATAAATTTATTTTCTATGTCTGTGAGTCTGTTTCTGTTTCATAAATAAGTTCATTTGTATCATTTTTTTAGACCACATGTAAGTGATCTATGATATTTATCTTTCTCTGTGTGTAAATGTCTGTTGTTTAAGCCACCCAGTCAATGGTATTTTTGTTATAACAGCCCAAACTTACTAAGATACTTCTGTATCTGTGTATGTATGTGTGTGTGTGCATGTGTATCATTCTTTAACTTGTAAACTCTTGAGTTACTTGTAACTTGTGAACATTTTAATGTGCAAAGGCCAGTGATAGAGTTCCCTGTGATCTCTCTTTTCAATTATATTTCTCCCTTTAATCATATTAATAATAATAATCAATCACTGGGCTTCCCTGGTGGCGCAGTGGTTGAGAATCTTCCTGCCAATGCAGGGGACACGGGTTCGAGCCCTGGTCTGGGAAGATCCCACATGCCGCGGAGCAACTAGGCCCGTGAGCCACAACTACTGAGCCTGCGTGTCTGGAGCCTGTGCTCCGCAACGAGAGACCGCGACTGTGAGGCGCCCGCACACCGCGATGAAGAGTGACCCCCACTTGCCACAACTAGAGAACGCCCTCGCACAGAAACGAAGACCCAACACAGCCAAAAATAAATAAATAAATAATTAAGACCACATATTAAAAATAAATAAATAAAATCTTAAAAAAAAATCAATCACTGTATTTCCTTCTACCTTTCTTTTCATTCCTGTGGGTTTTTTCTTTTTAAACAACTTTGTGAGTCTTTGTAGGAACACTTACCCTCTCAATATAGCCTTCTTTTAGCAAGAGACACCAACTTGTACTTTCAGTGCACATAATTGGACACCATTTCATACACATGTTCTGTGCCATCCATGATCCTTCAGTGTCCTATGCCTGGGCCTATATATTAACCACAGATAATTCTGTATCTTTTCCTATCAGCTGCATAAATTGCCTAATTACTGTGCCCAATTCTGTGACTACTGGCCCAAGGCTATGCTGAGAAATACTGCCTTTGTCTGCTTAGCAACTCCCCACTACCAGCTGACTGTCCTTGCTTTGTAGTGATTGTGGTTCCTGGCTTCCCACAGGCACTGAACCTGCACATTTTCCCAAAATTACCTTGCCCAACAGTACGTGCCTCCTTCCACTTTTCCTGGGTTATCTTTCAGAGCAGCAATATGTCATGCACAAAGGGTTAAGTACTGTTGTATATAATTTTTTATAAAGAATAATTGATGTGACACAAAAACATGTTCTAGTTATTTTCAAAATTGGCAAATTATAAATGCCAAGTGCTTTCTGATTCAGCAATTAGGTTATAAAAATTAAATTCTGAACCTTATGTTTTACATCAATTTCATTCTCAATAGGGAATATGAAAGCTGACATTAAGACAAATAGGAAAGAGTACATGCGGCAGCACAGTGAACAGTTTATTAACAAGCACCTTGCATGATATACTCCCCTAATGTTAACTGAAACATAATTTACAAAGATGTATGAAGTGAGGGATCTTACATTCTAGGATAAGTTAACTGAGAAAAAAGACAATGGAATCATACACACACCGTATAAATATATATATGTATATGTGTGCGGCTAGAGAGAGAAAATGGATAGAGAAAGATGCACATCTGTCCCTGTTCTCCAAAGTGGTTAGAAAGTGAATGTGTTAAGTTTCATAAACCTAAAGTAAAGAAAATGTGCCTAGTGAACTCTTGAGATTTGTTCTTGAACAACATCCTGGAGGTGAAACCCCTCCAAATACCATGTTCAACCTTCGAGGGCAGGGAAAGCTGACATGTACAGCATGAGGATGAACAACAAATGGAGTGTGGTGAGAGAAAGGTCACTCTCTGCTCAGATAACCATCTCCAAAGGAAATTCTTGGCTTCCTGAGTCAAATGCAGGCTCAATTGGCTTTGTTTGGGAGCTTGGAGTCCATCATGTTTCTAGGATAAAATGGGCTTAGTGTCTGTGTGAGAGGTAGGACTGGCCTCGGGATTCTCAACATTAACACTCTACAACACTCTCTGGCAATGGCCAAGCAATAGTGAAAACAAGCCATTTCTTGCCCTTCACTGGATTCAAAGAAACCTTCAGATTCCTTCAACATTTGGACTATTGATGCCACTTGAGAGCAGTAACGTGTGTTTCACCCCACAAACCATTCTTGCAATAGTATCGTTTTAATAGTGCACATTTTGAATATTCCTTCTTCTCTGTATGTTGAGTACTTTAGTCACACCTCTACAGTAACACTTACCACATTATTGTAATTTTCTGTGTATATGTCTGTCTCAGGTGAGAGACTGCAAACTCTCAGGCATGGACTACATCTCACTTATTTTTCTATTCCTGACACAAAATCTCTTCCATACCTAGAGTAGGGACCCTATATTTCTGTTAAATAAATGCGTAAATAAATGGCTATAGAATATAGGCAAAAACACCTGTATAGATATTTATGTATACATTTATACACTTTACACATATTAATGTTTGTGCAACTGATAATATTCATATATTTGGTGGTATTTATTTTCAAAAAGTTTTTAAATAGGTGATAGTTTAGATATAATATGATCAATGTAAATATATATAATTGGAGGAGACAAATTATATAGTTATTAAACATTTTCATTTTGAGATCTTATAAATATGAGAGTGATAATAAATTTTTTGCACATTTGCTTAATTGCAAATGACAGCACATTCCATGCCATCAAATCACTGACAAAATGTAGAACTAGAAAGCTTCACAAATTATCTATTAAAGATAATATAAATCTGATCAATTTGAAGAGGACTGTTTTCAAGCCAAAAAAAAAGATAAACAAAGAAAGATGTTATAGGTACCAGCAGTCTTAAATTTATAGGTATATATAAATATTTTTAAAGTTTCAGAAACAGTGTTGCAAATTAGTTAGGAATTTTCAACTGAGTCATTTTTTTTCAGTGTTTAAGATACATTGTGTACGAATTATTCAAAGATAAACTTTTATAATTTGTTATTTCCTTACATTATCGAAATTCCTTACTAGTGTGAACAAATAGTACATTCTCCTTCTTTTCGTACTATATTTCTTTGCTCAAGACATAATTTCTTCTAACAATAATTTGTTCCTAGAGTAGTTATTAATGAGTTTCATTTTAATGTCATAAAGCAAACATGAAACTTTTAATTTTGCATATATGAGTCTAACTATACATATATACACACACACAACAGAAATATGCATTATGCACTTATTTCTAAACAATAAACATGGAAATCACATTAGAAGGAAAACAAAACTTATGAAACTCTCGAAAGGACAGTAAAATGCAGATTAAATGTATATTTAATATATTTTGAAAGAAATAAAAACTATTGCTAGATAGAATATTAAGAAAATATTTCCATTTAGGTTGTACTGTGTCAGTAAAAGGCAAATTTTTCATAATTAATTACTTTTATGGCATTCTAATTTATTAGATGATTTTAAATTATGGGAAATAAATAGTATTAATTACAGAATAATAATGTACTTTCATGTTTTTTGTGCATAGTGTACTTCAAAATCCAAATTTCTTTTTTGCTTAGAATATTTAAATATACTTCAACTCAGAGATGACTGTTACCTAAGACAATGCCATAAACCCAAAGAATCTTTTGATTTTGTTTCAGAAATAATAATAAAAGTAATCTAAGAAAGTGAAAATTAAGGTTTTCTTCTCCCAACCTGGATAGCCCTGCATAGCGCCATTTATTCATAGCCCCATTTGGAAATCTTTTTTTTCTTTCAAGATTCAGCTCACATAGCACCTCTTTCCTGAAGCCTTCTCTAGTTCTTCCTCCATTTCCCCTGATTTTAGTGGTTCCTTCCTCTGCATGCATATACCATTTAATTAGACTTCTACTTAGCATGTTGCTTTCTTCTTTGTAATACGGTTTTATGTTTCTCTTTACCACTAGACTGCAAATTCCAAAATGTTAGGGCCAACTCTTTTCTCTGTTCTCTCACATGTATCACACTGTTACACATAATTTATACAATGAAGACCTGCTGGATTCTTATTGCTATCTTTCTTCTTCCATTCACATTGATGAGGACAATATAAATTGTGCAAATGACTTTGAGTAATACAAAAAAGTAAAACAAAGCCGCTACTTGAGAAGTTTATATACCGTTTATCTTGAGTGAAACAGAGAGGAGATAGAGTTGACAATATCATTACAAAGTTCATTTTAAAACAAAAACAGTATTCTGATGCTAATTACATGTTAATTGAAAAGGCCAGCATACTGAACTCCATCCATGCTATGATTAAAACTATATAATACTTATACGCATTTAAAAGGTTTGTAATATAAAATTGAAAGTTGGACTTCCCTGATGGTGTAGTGGTTAAGAATCCACCTGCCAAAACAGGGGACACGGGTTAGAGTCCTTGTTCGGGAAGATCCCACATGCGTGGAGCAACTAAGCCTGTGTGCCACAACTACTGAAGCCCGCATGCCTAGAGCCCATGTTCCGCATCAAGAGAAGCCATCTCAATGAGAAGCCCACGCACCACAACGAAGAGTAGCCCCGGCTCGCTGCAACTAGAGAAAGCCCACATGCAGCAACAAAGACCCAATACAGCTAAAAATAAATAAATAAATAAATTTAAAATTGAAAGCCAACGAGTCACTATAATAGTTACTGACTTTTTCTTGACTGTTCAAATGTTTATAACACAATTATGTAAAATATTTACACAGTTCATTAAATAAATTTCCAGAGGAGCCTAAGCATCTGTGAAAGCCTACCTCCACAGAGCCTTATCTCTAGACTTAACAATTTGGGAATCTAAGATTCACTTTAAAAGGTGACATAGGAACAACATGGTGATTTCCTGGCATTCTTAGGACTTCACATGTTACAGTGCCAGGACTTTTTTTTTTTTTTCCTGGTTTCAAAACTATTTGTAATGTAGCCAAATCCTTGAAAAACACAGCTAGCATATGATGGATGGAAAACAAGTGTACCATATTCCCTACCAATAAGATCCTAAATTTGATTTTTCCTGTTTGGGTAGATACAAAGTTTCTGGCTTTTAATATAAAACATATGGTATGTGACCAAGGCTTTGTATGATCATCTCTTTATTCCATAATTGTGTTTCAAATATAATGATCTCCAACCATAATCTGACCTCTTGCAGTAAAATAATTAAACCCAATCTCTCAAGTAGTATCCCAAGATAACAATGAAATGTAAATCTCAAAAAATACATGTCTCCTATGGGCATTTAGCTATTAACATTAGAAATGTTTAAAAGAAAAAGGAAAGTAAATTTGGAATGCTAACCACAACTAAAATATGCCACATATAAAATAGGCAAAAGGGGTTGGTGTGATGAATTGGGAGCTTGAGATTGACATATATACACTAATATGTATAAAATGGATAACCAAGAAGAACCTGCTGTATAAAAAAATAAATAAAATTCAGAAATTCAAAAATAAAATACGCAAAAGGCCCAGTAAGTATAACAAAGGAGAGTAACACTATTCACAGATATCAAAATTAACTAAAGTTGGAAGTTCTAAGTCTTAATCTATGGTATAGATTTCTTTATTTAGGAAGGAAGAGCAGCATAAGGGATCAAAAGAAACTTAGTAAAACCAAAATCTTTGGCTGCCTCTACAGTAATGAATTAAGACTGCTGTGTTTTAGCATATGGTTATCTCCAAATGAGTTGGCATTTTATTTTTCCAAAATTGCTATCACAAAACACTGACATGTACCAAGATGCCTTTGGCAGCAGTAGTAGATATACTGCTATTTTCTTCACCACCAGAGTAAAGGTCAAATAATTTAGTGAAAATGATGTAGGGCTCTGTCGTAACTGGTTAATTCACAGGTAAAAGGGGAACAATAAAACATAAATTTATGGGGATATAGTGTCAATTAAGTTGTCATATGGCTGAGTGGGTGACATTCTTTTTTTTAAAAGTACAAAGTTTCAGAACATGCATCTATATCTGGGAAAACACGCTAGCTAAAGAAGTGATTTTTCTCACCTATAAAATGGGAATTATAAAGCTTAGCATATCAGGCTCCATAAGATTACTTCTTGTTTTTTTTTTGTTGTTGTTGTTGTTCAAAATAGGTAATGTGGAAATCAGTATGAACTCTTTTTGAAAACACATTAATCTTGGTAACAGTGTCACAAGGTTGGCTTTAAGCAAAGCCAAACAGAGACCTTTCCATTCAAGGCAGACCATTCTATTAAAAACAGAACATTTTGGTTACTTAAGGCCTTTGAACTCAAATTCTATTACTTGAGGCTTGCTTCTCTTTCCTGGTAAACCTATATATACCTGCCTGATAGCAAAAGTTTTAACCTCCTCTTATTCCCATCAGGCACCCTAATGTTCATCTCTCTCTTTTTCAGCTATGCCAGGGTTCTGATGAATTAAAGCATGAAGCATTCAGAAATTCTCTCAACCTGCAAATATTTATGACTGTTACTTTGTACCAGCCACAACAGCAAACTAAGTCAACTCATGAAGCTTAGAGTCAAGTGTGGAGACAGATTTAAATGATAATAATGAAAAAAAAGGTGATGAGTGTAATCAAATAGTAATGAAGGATGCCATATGTTAGGAGCCCCTACATGGCTGCCTTAAACTTTGATGACTTCCCTGGGCACCCACTTAGCTTTCCTTGAGCATAATCTAGTGGTCATCAACAGAGATAATACTTTCTTCAAAGTGAGTTTAGAAATATGTGAGACAACTTTTGGTTGTCACAATGATTAGAATCTCTAGTTTGTCATTTGGCTGGAAAATCCAGGAATAATATTTTCGTTCCCCACAGGCTCTTGGATCTCCTGAATATAAGCCCCATTGGTTTTCAAAGCCAGACATGTGGGGGCTTATCTCTCCAGCACAGGTCCCAAGGGTTGGGGTGCCTGATACAAGACATGAACCCCTCCTGCAGCTTCAGCCTGGGGGGCAGGCTTCAGGTTCACCACACATCTAGAGGTTACAGAGTAACCCTCAAAGAACATTGGTGGGGCTTCCCTGGTGGAGCAGTGGTTGAGAGTCCACCTGCCGATGCAGGGGACACGGGTTCGTGCCCCGGTCCGGGAAGATCCCACATGCCACAGAGCGGCTGGGCCCGTGAGCCATGGCCACTGAGCCTGCGCGTCCGGAGCCTGTGCTCCGCAACGGGAGAGGCCACAACAGTGAGAGGCCCACGTACTGCAAAAAAAAAAAAAAAAAAAAAGAACATTGGTGGGTGGGCACCATTTATGCATTCTGCCTTGACCTCACTGTACTTCCTAGAAAGGAAATGGCATACCCATCAAGAGTTCTGACTTTTACAGCTATCATCAAGGGGACACCTGCAAATTGCCTGGTCTGGAAGCAAGCAGGGGTGATGATGGTGATCCCAAAGAACTGTATATATTTTTACACTTTAAAAGCTCCTGGCTGAGGGTCTGGTTTCCAATCAGCCTGAAGCTAGGTGCTGACTGAGATCCCTCTGTTTGGAACATCACCTGACACAATCTCATTTGGGGACCTACCAACAATCGATCAGACTGCTTAGACAATCACAAAGGTTTGAGAGACAACCAAGAGCTAGGGCAAGGTTAAACAATAAGCTTCATTGCCTACACAAGGCCACAACTTCAAGACTAGGAGAGGAGGTATTTCACCTAATACAGAAAAACAAACACAAGCAAAACGAGAAAACAGAGAAATGTGTTCCAAATAAAAGAACAAAAGCAACAACAAAAACAGAAAACCTTAATAAAATGAAGATAAGAAATTTAACTGATAAAGAATTCAAAGTAATGGTCATAAGATGCTCATTAAACTCAAAAGAATGGATAACCACAGTGAGATCTTCAACAAAGAGATAGAAAATATAAGAAAGTACCAAACAGAAGTCACAGATCTGAAGAATACAATAACTGAACTAAAAAATACACTAGAGGAGCTCAACAGCAGACAAGATGAAGCAGCAGAGTGGATTAGTGACCTGGAAGACAGGGCAGTGGAACTCACCCAAAAAGAACAGCAAAACCAAGAAAGAATTTTAAAAAGAGAAGATACCCTGAGGGAACTTCAGGACAACACCAAGAAGGATAACATTCCCATTATAGGGGTCACAGAGGAGAAGAGAGACAGAAAGGGGGTGCAAATCTTATTTGAAAAAAAATAATGGCTAAAAATTTCCCTAACCCAGAAAAGGAAGCAGATATTGAGGTCCAGGGAGCACAGAGAATCCCAAACAAGATGAACCCAAAGAGATCCATAACAAGACACATTTTAATTAAAATGTCAAAATTTAAAGATAAAAAGAGAATCTTAAAAGCAGCAAGAGAAAAACAACTTTTGATGAACAAGGGAACCCCTATAAGACTAACAGCTGATTTTTAAGAAGAAACTTTGCAGTCCAGAAGGGAAAGGCATGATATATTCAAAGTGCTGAGAAGAAAACACTTCCAACCCAGAATATTTCTACCCAGTAGGATTGTCATTCAAAACTGAAGAAGAGATGAAGATTTTTCCAGACAAGGAAGCACCAGTAAACTGATTTTACAAGAAATGTTAAAGGGTTGTCTTTAAGCTAAAAAGAAAGGGCATTAATTAGTAACAAGAAAACATAAGAAAGTAAAAATCTTACTGGAAAAGGCAAATATGTAGTAAGGTAGTGGATTATCACTTATAAAGCCAGTAGTAAAGTTAAAACAGAAGCAGTAAAATTAACTATAACTGCAATAATTAGTTAAGCGATACACAAAATAAAAAGATGTCAAATATGACATCAAAAACATAAAACATGGAAAGAAGGAGTAAATGCAAAAAGCTAACCAGCATTTCTAGAGAAAATACACAGATAAGAGCCACATTAAAGTCTTGAAATATTCCATGGCTATCATTCCAGTACATCTCCATTTAATTCCAACAGTTTAGCCCATGCTAAGGAGTCCATGGGTTTAGGAAATTAGCAGTAAATTATTATAATTTGAGTCAGGTGAACTTTAAGTGCAAATGTTTTAGAAGTTTTATGTTTCTTGCAAGATATTAACACAGCCCTTGCAACTGATAGATGAAGCTGTGAATTTGGCACATGCATTTTTGTCCTTTTCAATAAACAGAGACCATGAGAAGCAGTTGACTTTAATTGGTAGAAACAACTATACACCATTAACATCTGACAGCAGGGGGTCATCAGCACTTAGGTTCTGTGTTATAATCTGCAGGGACTTTAATTATCATCATCCCACAAGGCATGCTGTTGATGCACTCTATTGATAGCAACTTCCTTATAGAATCTGGAGAAAAGGAAGTAGAAATCACCCTAAAGGCCTTGATAAGACATACGCATGCCAAGGGTAGGAAATACATTCTCTGAAAATAGAAGAATCTGCCTAATCAATCAAGTTACAACTGAGAATCAATATCCTCAGGATATTTACCTCAAAGTGAGGAAAACTTTTTTCCACCTTGTACTCTAAGGGAGAAGTAACATACTTAGTAAATTCTTTAAAGTTTAAAAGCAACTTAATACCAATTTGGGTCTGCTGCTTCCGCCCAGATGCCAAGACGGCCAGAAAAGAGTTGTAGTGTGATCTAAAAAAATAAAGCAATAGCAGGTCCTGGTTGTGGTATAAGCATCCTATATGTGTTCCAGTCCCCATGACCCTGGATCATATTGCTTAGATATTTTGGTATTCAACAGGACAATTTTCAGCAAGGGACACAATGATGCTTCCACTAGACTGGAAACTGAGATTGCAACGAGGTAAATATTCAGGAAAAGATCTTTTGGTGTTAGAAGTGATTTATTCATACTTATAGGGAAAATAGGATTACTGCTCTAACACTGGGTCTAAGAAGTATACTGAGAGACCCTAGATGTTACCTGCTTGTCCCACCATGCCCAGAGCGGAGGTTTATAACTACTTTTGCAACTCTCTAAAGGCAGGTCTATCTAAAGTTCAGAACACTTCATAGGGAAAAGAACTATATTCAGCTCAATGCTCTGCCGGAGTAAATGGGTAATGTGAAGAGAGTAACATTTAATCATCCATTCAAGGAGATTTAAATTTTTGTAATGTGGTTTCTTTGTAACCAGTGATTTGGTTACATAATCCTAGGTAACCACAGGCACAAGAAAATGGAATTTGGTATGCCAAGATAAAGAAAACTGCAAATTCTGATTCAGTCATTCACAAAAAATAGGATTACATAGCTCTATAAGCTATGAAAAAATACTTCCAAATTCTATCATAATAGAGTTTGGAGATACAGCTCATTGGTTCTCCCATTGCTTAACTATAGTATCTCTATTTTCCATTAAGGCTTAGACAGCTATTGGGAGTGGAAAGATGTTAACACGAGGTAGAGAAAACCTGCTCTTTTCAGACAAAGGTGATTACAGTGACATGATATCAAATCAAAGGGCTATCTATACACTTATCTCCCTATTTCTCTTCTTTGGGACTGGGCTCACACAGCAGGGGAGTACATTGGATAAACCGACGAGAGCAGCAAGGACAAACCTTACTGTGTTTCAAACAAGGAGCACGCCTACATCAAATAAATTAGGTAAGCCAGCATGGTCATGGGCAGTAAGTCAGCCACTGGAGTTAGCTTCCCTGGGCTGTGTTCAGTGCCCTGTGAGAAGGCAGCAAGCTGTTTAACGAGCCAGTGGACCAGCCATGGGCTCTGTCAGAACAACGTGAGGTAGCTCCAGCAGATGCTGGAGCTGGGCTACCAGGTGAGGATAGAATAGAAGATATGCGGACCCCAGTGTCCGCAGTCAGTTGGAGTCAAGATGAAGCCACAGTAGTTTTACAGTAAGGCTAGTAATGGACCAAAAGAAGCATGATCACTAGTTACAAGCTTTAGGACCAGGAATATCCAGAAAAAGAAACTTCACTACAGTCACGGAAACCACCTTGTGCGTTCCCTGCCAGCAGGAGTCCAGGAGTGCTGCCCCTTGCCTCGTTCCCAAGCCGGAAGCATCCATACCCCTTCTTTCCTCACACACTGGAATATCAGGAGAGAAGCAGGGGAAGCAGAGAGATTTGAGCCACTGAGCCTTTTTATCTCAATGGAAGACTAAAAATAATCTTAAGAAACTCCTTTTACTGCAGGTTCAGACTAAACTTAATCTGGTTTGAATTTATCTAATAGTTCTGCTAATCAGAAGTGAGAGCCTACAACAAAAGATTTTTTAAAAACTTATGGTATGAGTTTATTCCTGACCATCCTTTCTCCCTCTTATTTATGTACATACTTCAAATTTCCCTTTGCCTTTCTTTTCCCCACTATTGCATATGGAATATATTTCCACTTAAGTTAACCAGAGTGGATTTCAGTTGCTACAACCAAAAATCCTTAACTAATAAAAACTGTCACATTTTTATTCTTTAAAAAATAGAACTATAGACCTAATTCAGTAACAGGTATAAGTCCTTTTACATATTTTTTTTTTTTTTTTTTTTTTTGCGGTACGCGGGCCTCTCACTGTTGTGGCCTCTCCCGCTGTGGAGCACAGGCTCCGGACGCGCAGGCCCAGCGGCCATGGCTCACGGGCCCAGCCGCTCTGCGGCATGTGGGATCTTCCCGGACCGGGGCACGAACCCGTGTCCCCTGCATCGGCAGGCGGACTCTCAACCACTGCGCCACCAGGGAAGCCCCCCTTTTTACATATTTTTAATGTATTAATCATATGGAATATATGTACTCCTTTCCAATGTCCTTGAATTTCACTCTAGAACATTCATAAAAAATGGAGGATGGATCTACTTATTTATTTAATCAAAAAGCCTTTGAGACCTGAATTATTGGTATAGTTACATTGGTATTTCTCCCACCATGATTCTTTTTAAGAATTTTAATCACTCATACTTTTGCCTGTTTAAATGAAATATTTCACTTTAAAAAATCCACATTTTTCTTCTATTATCTGAACTGTATTCTAAGATAACACAGGTACTTCAGCCTATTTTTTACAGAAGACAACCATATACATATTAATTACTATAAGGATTAATTTATTGCAATATATCAATAATTTTATTATTTTAAGTCTAGAACTTTTTTATAAGAGCAATCTATTAAAATTATGGATAAAATATAAAGTAACAAGAGTGAAACATTTTTAATTTGAAACTAAATTTTAGAAAAGGTCCTAAAGACAAATAGCTTTAATATTCTGAACTGATTTTCTTACAAAGAGTTTTGTATTTGTTTGTTTATTTTTATTAAATCCTATATCTTGCCAGAAATCTGCAATCAAAGCTACTTTTGGAGATAATATAGTACTGAGTTCAGAGCACCTTTATAGTCTCCTAAACGTAAGCTACAAAAATAACCTAAAATTTGTCTTGAGAAAGAACATGTTCTTTAGACTCTTTTCAAGATATGAGAAAACCAAATTTTTAGTAGTTTACTGTCACAGGGGGAAAAATAGCTAAATATCTAAAAGAGCCCTACATTAAAATCTAGCAACCTTTAATTATGTAGACGGCCATTTTTAAAGAGTCAATATGTTGGAGGAAAAAGATAATAGGCTTCAGAATTATATGGATCTGAGTTTAAATTGTGGGTCTAACCCTTACTGTCCTTCATATATTATACAACGCACATTTTTTTCACATTTTACAGAAAACAATCAACAGTTGCTGTCTATCAGTCTTAATGTAGTTGTCACTGCTTGCATATGAGCAAGCATCAAAAGTTTCAGAGTCAAAAGTGGTAGAACTTGTGGCTTGCAAGGCAAACGTGGATAAAATAGTAGAATACATTTTAACTCTAGGAGAAATGATTGTGAGGAAGAGGTAGGATCAGTGGTGACTTGATACGTTTAGTAACAGTCATAGAGAAGAACAGTTCTTGCAAAGCCAGCTTTAGAGTACAGTACAAAAAGCTTTGATTTCCTTTACGGATTCCTTAAATGCTGTTTAACTTTCTGGTGTAACAAAGTATTATAGAGCTACAGAAAAGCATAATGTGTGCATAACCATGGACACAGTTTATTCTGCATTAAAAAAATTAATTCAGGAGTCAGACTTACTATTTTACTTTCATATATGTAAAACATAAATATATGAACATTTATATGTCAAATTAAGCCTAAAAGAGATCCTTCAGTAAGTGTACAATTCCAAGAAAGTATCGTGTCACAGCAAAATTAACAGCATCATTTTCAGTAGTGGGTAAGATAATGGTACATCTTCCAATTAATGCACCTTAGATTGGATGAAACACAGTATTTGCTTTTTTACCTTAGTCAAAAATTTGATTTTGTCCTGCCTAAGCTTCAGGTTTCTTATTCATAGTATTTATGGGAAAATTAGAAGTACTATATCTTTTTAAAAAAGCCTATCATATGATATATCTTCAACATAGCTATTACTATTATTATCATTGATCAAAATGCCCATATTTCCCATTAAAAAATTAGCTGGTACCCAAGAAACAGTGAAAAAACAGATGATTACTTTTTCTCTTTTACTATTGCATAAATACATTGCTTATTGTCCCTAGGATAGTCTCTCATATTAAAAACCCTGGTGAACAGATGCTAAAATGGTTCCTATTCTTGTGTGATCGAATATTTCTACTTCAAGAAAAATGATAGTAGTATCAAGAACTACCTATAAGTAGTCACATTTTTGGTGGATAAATTATAATTTTTATGTCAACATTTTAAAAAGTATTAAGGCATATTTTTGTCTTTTCTTTAAACTAATAGTACTTTTTTTGAATTGTTACTTATTTCACATATTCAATAGGTAGTATCGATTATAATCTAGCTATTTCTTGCAATAAGCTATTTCAATATTTTATTTATTTCAACCTTTGGACTTCTTTTAGCTGCAAATTTCATTTTTTTGTTCTAAACTTAGATAATCAAATTTCAGTGATCAAGTATGAATTTAGAAAAACTTATTTATTGTTGAAAACAAATATATTATTGTCACCAAACAACATTCATAAAAGATGACAACTGGTAATATGACGACATAACATCACAGATGAAAACACCCTTTAAAAATGACAAATTCCTCCTAGAAAAATTAGCTATCAAAAATAGAAAGGATAGGGCTTCCCTGGTGGCACAGTGGCTGAGAGGCCGCCTGCCAATGCAGGGGACACGGGTTCGTGCCCCGGTCCGGGAAGATCCCACATGCCGCTGAGTGGCTGGGCCCGTGAGCCATGGCCGCTGAGCCTGCGCGTCCAGAGCCTGTGCTCCGCAACGGGAGAGGCCCCAACAGTGAGAGGCCTGCGTACCGCAAAAAAAAAAAAAAAAAAAAAAATAGGATAATTATGAATTATAGAATTGTCTAGGAAGAATTCATAATTCTATTTTCCATTCTTGCTAGCTGATCTAACTAGTGAAGGATGGAAAAGAGGCAATCATATTTATGACACAATAAAGGGTAACCCATTAATATTTTGTATTAATATATAGGTTAACATTGTATTCTCATATATTTTCCAAGAGTTCTTCAATTGGGCCACACACATGTCACTGGGGCACATCTTGGAGATGCTCAGAATCCTTTGAAGACTACAGGTTGAATGGTCAAGTTTTCACTTAGTATAGGTGTAAGTCAGTAATATTGAGAATATTATTGCTAATATTATATCATTTATACTCACTGGCTGGTAAATCTGGATGAAATTCAAATCATGCATGTATCATAAGACTCTGAATTGTCAAACTTTACACAGTTGAAGTAATTTTAACAATCATGAGCAGTTGCAGCAGCAACCTGTCTCTGGTGAAAAGCAATGCCTGTCACCCCTCGCCCCCAATTCCCCTGTGTAAATACGAATCTATGTTCCCGTTGTGCCAGCTGGCAGAGAATATGAAAATAACCCGGGTGGCCTTTGATACATTTCAAGTTAGAAAAGAGAGCATGTTGCCGTGGTAAAGAAGAGATGGAAAGAAATTAATACAGATTTTTTTAACTAGCATATTCACACCATGCTTTTATTTTCCTTTTTAAATTGATTCTTATAGTTTCTCTATAGAAAAATCAAATGCATAATAGAAAAAAATGGTAAAATAGAGAAGAACCAAAAACCACCACCTGCACATTATGTATTTTATAATCTTTTTCATTTATTATTCTTTCTAAAGCTAGAAGACATTACAGGATGAATTCTATTTTATATCTTATTTTTAACTTAATACTTATATCAAAGAATTTTTCATGTTTTCATCTTCCTGTTTTCAGTTTATAAGTGATATTATGATAATGCCTATACAAGACTTGGTATTTTCAAATTTTCACTCTTTACTAAACAAAAAGAATCACACTACTATTTTATTTTGTGTAATAAGATTCTAAGTGAGACTGAATTTGACAAATGTCAACAGGGGAGGGCTATGTCTTCACTATTGTTACCAAACTGTAGATTTGGGCAAGTTACTGAATCTCCCTTAGTTTCCATCTCTTTACCAATTAGATGGACATGTATTCCTAGTTCAGATGGTCTTTATGAAGCTTAACTTAGACTATGTACAGACCCCTATATCAAGAAGCTGATCCATCTCCTTTTCTTTTTGTTTCTCCTTTTAGAGTGTGCTCTCTTTGAGAATTGACTGATCATAAAGAAATGTTTTATTTATTTCTGAGATGTTACATCTAATAATGACACTAATTACATGTTACATCTTTGACAATTGTCTTTCAGTGTTAAACTTTTTATGTTTCTGAATGTAGACTGCTTGAAAGACAGATATTTAATTTTCTATAATAACTTCAGATGGTAGAAAATATTCCTCACTTGAAAGTTTTAATAAAAATTTGCTTTAATCTTCTTAATTTTTGCAAAGACTTAAAAATATAATCCTTTGACCTTTATAAAATTTAAATAAGTTTATAATGTCAAGGTGAGAATTTAAATTGCTCTGAGCAGTTTTTTTGTCACTTGGTTAACAGGTATCCTAGAGAATTTACTGAATAAGGATGCTCTTCTCTAATGACTTATGACGCTTTCTTTGAGTGATTCCAGGCTTTCTTTGGATCCACCTCTTTCATTTTGCACCAGTAGCAACTGCCTTTACCACAGCATTGTAAAAAGACCAGTCTTGCTTCACCAACATGAGAACAGTTTTTCGTTATTTCTATGATAGGTTTTATTTACTGTTGATTCATCATATATGGATCAGTGAAGGATAAACATAAAACCAGGCATCCCATTAAGAGTCACCTCAACTCATAGCAGTGGTGGCTGAATTGTTAGTCAGGAATTTTAGGAAGAACATTCCTCAGAGATTAGGGTGAAAGTTTTTATATTACCAAAGCCAAGACTGGATCATTGCTGGTCTTCCATAACAACAAGCTGATGTTTGTTAAGGATTTATTATGGTCAGACCAAGTAGTATTCTAAGTGCTTAATGTGTATTCTCATTTCTTCCCTCAAAACAATCTTGTAATTATCTCCTAATGACCTTTGAGGGTGCTCAAAGAGCCAGAGGATACCATGAACAAAGAGCTAAAGGACCAGGAGAGCAATGTCTCAAAAAAAAAGGCAATGTGAATAAAGAGCTAGAAAATACAAAAAGGAATCAAATAGAAATTTTGGAGCTGAAAAGGTACCATAACTGGAATATCCCATGAGGAAACTGATGTACAGAGAGTCAGGATCACATATCTGGTAGGAGACAGAGCCAGAACTGGAACCTACGTGAAGTTCATTGTCCACCGTCTTGTCTACCTGACTACAAAACTTCCCAGTGGGCATCAGGTTCCCTCTATTCCTTTCACTTGCACTGGCCAGCCCCATAGCCAGACATTTACATTGTGTAAGAATCTTCCTTTAGGACTTCCCTGGTGGCGCAGTGGTTAAGAATCCACCTGCCAATGCAGGGGACATGGGTTCAAGTCCTGGTCCAGGAAGATCCCATGTGCCATGGAGTAACTAAGCCCATGCGCCACAACTACTGAGCCTGCACTCTACAGCCCATGAGCCAGAACTACTGAAGCCCATGTATCCTAGAGCCCGTGCTACGCAACAAGAGAAGCCACTGTAATGAGAAACTGGCACACGACAACGAAGTAGCCCCCACTCGGCGTAATTAGAGAAAGCCCACGCACAGCAACGAAGATCCAACACAACCTACATAAATAAATAAGAATCTTCCTTTAAAGCCCTTGACCTGAAAATGACAGTTAAACAATCATCCTAGCAAAGAATTTTAATAGTTACTTAAGATATGGGAAAAGACTTAGACTACAAACAGATAAATGAAACTTAGTATAAGATATCATTTTGCCTAAAATATTTTGATATTTGTAAAAAATTTTACGACCCAATATTAGCAGAATACAGGGCTACAAATCTCTCAAGACCCTGATTTTGGGAATCTAAGAATATTCTGAAAAGCCATACGACAGTGCGTACTCTACCCACTGAAAACTCTTAGATGCATTCACCTGAACATATTCCAGTTCAACAAATCTATCATTTAAGAAATCAGAACTATGGATCAAGATATATAGACAAATAGCTTTGAACTTTGTAAATTTTACCAACCTCAGTTAAGGAAACGAGTGACCAAATGATTATGATGTAAGTTCCAATAAAAAAAAAGATTTTTATATTCAACAAATTTCAAATACTATAATTATAAATGTATTTTACTGAAAAAATACATCAAATGTTAAAAGTGCTAAACTCGGGGTGGTAACACTGTAATTAATGGTTCTTTTCTTCTTTACACTTGTGGATATTTTAAATGTTTCCACAAGAAGCATTTAATAATTTTATATATATTCAAAATATAATGGAAAATAGAAAAAACAGACAGCAAAACACATACTCAGTACTATGGTAATTTGGAGGACAAAATGTGAGCCTAGAAATATTAAGATTAGATGAATTATTTGTTCATATTCCTTTCCTTTGGCCTGCACATCTTCATGTTCTCTTGTTTTTATAATCAAAATAAATTATAGAATATTACAATCTTTATAATGACCAAAAAATTACCAAGATGTTCTTGAAAAGGAAATGTGATGTGAAGATGTGTTATTTTCTTTCTCATTATAAAACTAATTCTTGGCAACACCAAAATTGGGTGCTGATTGCTCCAGATCTCTGAGTATCAGGCAGGCTTTTGTCCCTCTCAGCTACTGAGTATTTCCAACACACAGCACACTGTTACAGAGAAGCTAGAACTTCAAAATTATTTGTTAAATTAATTCCAATACTCTGTCTACACCAATAGAAGGTCAAGTCCTGACTGGTTAGCAGAAACTCACTCATGTGATATTAGAGATCCTTCCCCTTCAGGCAAGCACAGACTCCAAATAAAATGGGGATTTTTCCATTAACTTCAATACTTATTCTTCTTACCTCTAACTTGATAGTATATAACCTTGGGAAAACTACTTAAACATTTTATTATTTCTCCCACTGTCAAAATGAAGACAGCATTATCTAATTTTTAGGATTACACTATTAAGTAGGTAAATGTTAATATAACATTATATGAACTGCAGGTTAGTTATATTAACATTTACCTACTTAACATAGTAATCCTAAAACTTCATCTGAATATATGATGAAACAAATTGAGTTCAACCATATTGTACACTTTTGTAACTCATTGACTTTTTTTTATATGACTGCATGTCTTAAATTTTAAAGGAGTAATCTTGTTTTATATTTTTATCTTGAGGAATTTGAAATAACAATACCTCATTCTTTTTTTGCGGGTTATTTTGGTGAATCACTCAGTGAAATCATACAAAATTTTTTTACACCATGTCCATTTAATTATCTTCTTGGCAGAAACTGTTAACAAGATTGTGAAATGCAATAGATTTTTAATAGCTAAATAAATTAAAATGCTGCAATCAAGGCCCTTCAATACATCTAGTTTCCATTGTAAAACAGAATTTTAATTAATATGCTATATATTTTCTCTAATTGTAGCACTGAATATGAATTGTAATAGGGATTTTAATTTCTATCACTATCATGAGGAAATAAAGAGATATGGGTTACTGTATATTTGTTTTCTTAATAGATCTTTTAAAAAAATGAAGAATATTTTATGAAATACTAATGTATAAACAGAAAATTGAGACTTCCTGTGATGAAAGAATTTATCAAGGCTTTCAAATGGTGATAAATTAAGTTGAAAAAGACAAAAGGAGCCAAAAAAACACTTTAATTTTAAATAGTGTGCATAGATATTACACACAAATAGAAACTTGTATAAGTGCATTGGGAATCAGCCTTATAGTCTGAGTCATAAAGCATGTCTCAAAAAAATTTCAACAGGTTGAATTTACATAGAGTATGTTCTATGACAACAAAGGAATAAGCTGGAAATCATAACAAAAAGATACCTAGAATACACTCAAATACTTGGAAAATAAATGACGTATGTGTAAATAATCCATGGGTCACGAAAAAAGAATTTCAAAGAAGAATAGAAAGTATTTTGTACTGAGTAACGACAATATGACATATCAAAACCAGTGTAATATAGCTAACATTGATTATTTGAAAATAAATCACAAAAAGTTAAGAACAAAAACTTTTAAATGAAAGAAGAAAAAAATGATAAAGAAAAGAGCAGAAATTATGAGGGGAAAAACACCAAATTAGGCAAAATATCTGAAGTCAGAGTTGATTCTATGAGAAGAGCAATAAAATTGATAAAACTCAATGAACAAAAAGCAGTTGCATTTCCACAAACTAACAATGAGCAATTTAATAAGGATATTAAGAAAATAATTTCTTTTACAATAGCACCAAAAATAATAAAATACTTAGGAATAAACTTAACCAAGGAAATGAAAGACTTATACACTGAAAACTACATAACAATGCTGAAACACTGACAAAAATAAATGGAAAGATATTTTGTGTTCATGGACTGGAAGAATTAATACTGTTAAAATACCCATACTATCCAAAATAATCTACAGATTCAATGCAATACCTATCAAAACCCAATGACATTTTTTGCAGAAATAGAAAAAATAAAATCTAAAATTCATCTGGAATCAAAAAGAACCCCAAGTAGCCAAAACAATCTTCAGAAAGAATAACAAAGTGGTTGTGTCACACTTCCTGATTTGAAAACACTGTACACCTAAAGTAATCAAAACAGTATGGCACTGGCATAAAAACAGACATACACATGAATGCAATAGAAAAGAGATCCTAGAAAGAAACCTGCACATATATGGTCAAATCATCTTTGCCAAGGGTGTCTAGTCTACATATAGAAAATGGATAGTCTTTTCAACAAATGTTGCTGAGAAAACTGTATATACACTTGCAAAGGAATGATTTTGAACTCTTACCTTATACCATATACAAAAATTAACTCAAAACGAATCAAAGACCTGAACATGAGACCTGAAACTATCAAACTCCTAGAAGAAAATATAGAGGAAAATCTGTGTGACACTGGATTTGGCAATAATTTCTTGTATAAAACCAAAAGCACAGGCAACAAACACAAAATAGGTAAATAGAACTACATCAAACTTAAAAACTGTACACAGCAAAGGAAACAACAGAGTAAAAAAAGCAACCTATGGAATGGGAGAAAATATTTGCAAACCACATATCTGGTAAGGGGTTTTATATCTAGAATATATAAAGAACTCCTATAACTGAACAACAACAACCAAGAAACTCAAATAACCCAAGTAAAAATTAGGTAAAGAACTTGAACACACATTACTCCAAAGAAGATATATAAATGGCCATCAAGCACATGAAAAAATGCTCAATATCACTAATTTCCAGAGAAATGCAAGTCAAAACCACAAACAGATATCACCTCACACCCTTTAGGATGGTCACTGTCAAAAAAACAGAAAATAACAAGCATTGGCAATGCAGTGGAGAATTTGGAACCACTGTTGGGAGTATATAAAACAATGCAACTGCTATGGAAAACAGTATGGAGTTTCCTCAAAAAATTAAAGATAGAATTACTACATGATTCAGCAATTCCTTTTTTGGGTATATATCTAAAAGAATTGAAAACAGGATCTCAAAGAGATATTTGCATATATGTGTTCACTGCAGCCTTATTCACAATAGCCAAAAGGTGGAAGCAACCCAAGGGTCTGCCGACAGATGAATGGATAAATAAAATGTGGTATATGTGTACAATAAAGTATTATTCATCCTTAAAGGAGAAGGAGATCTCTCATATACTATAACATGGATGAAACTTGAGGACATTATGCTAAGTTAAATAAGCTAACCACAATAAAACAAATACTGCATGATTCCATTTATACTGAGGAATGTGAAATGGTCAAACTCTTAGAAATGGATAGTAGAATGGTATTTGCCAGGAGCTATGGGGGAAGGGAGAAAAGAAAAGTCGCTGTTCAAAAGATAAAAAGTTTCAGTTTTTCAAGATGAAAAATTTATAGAAATCTGTTGCACAACAATGTACATAGATCAGTTAACACTACTGTTCACTTAACATGGCTAAAATGGTAATTTTGTTATGTGTTTTTACCACAATAAAATAAAAAATCTGTAAGGTTTTACCAAAGACCATAGACAGTAAAAGGCCAGAAAAAGAAATAAAGGATAGAATAATTGAAAATAAAGATTAGATTTTTCATTATTAGATATTAAAGATTTTTCATTATTAGATGCAGTCTTCTTTAACAAAAAATAGTCTCTTTGCTACCTAGAAACAATCCTAAGAAAGTTGGACAAGAACTTCCTGCCTAAAAATGATGAAATTTTGCATAATATACTAAAACACATTATAATAACTGAAGAGGTAGTCTGTGTGAAGAAACTGTAATAAATATGTTAGTTCAACCCAAATTGACTTACACTTTTAATGCAATTCCAATAAAAATTCCAATACAATTCTTTAGTTATTTGAAATTATGATTTGAAAATTTATTTGGGCGACCCCATGGTCAATAATTACCAACATACTCCATTAAGAATTGTTATGAAGGTTTACTACATAGCTATAGTAATTGTATAGAACCCCTGAACTTATATGGAAACTTGATATATAACATGTTGCAGATAATAGAGAAAGGAAGAAGGTTTCAATAATTAATGCTGAGACAGCTGGCTATCTACATGGGACAATGATGATGGTAATTGAACCCTATCTCACAGCACACAGTAGAATGGAAAAGTATACAAGAAATGTGTGGAATTTTTGGAATGTTTTCATGGGCTTGGCACAGGGAAGGATTTCATAAACATATAAAAATAATTATATTAACAATGCTTAAAAATTCACCGTGAAATTTAAAAAAGAAATTTGTTCATTAAAGTACACCTTTTAAAAGTGAAAACAAAAATCACAAATCGGGGAAAGATACTTGCAAATTAAATATCAACAAATAATTAATAGTAAGAAAATATGAAGTTCCCCATCAAATCAATAAACAGAAGACCACCCAATAGAAAGACTGGGCAAGAGACATGAATAAGAATTTTCACAAAAAAGGAAATACAAATTGTCAGTAAGCATATACAGATATGTTCAACCTATCACTAATTAGAGAAATGCAAGTTAAAACCAAAATGAGATATAATTTTACACTGAACAGAATAGCAAAAATGTAAATATCAAAGTTGGATAATATCAAATATTGGTGGGAATAGGGAGCACAATGAAAACTTTCATACACAGTTTGTGGCCATGTAGATGTACACAGCAACTGTGTATGCAGTTGGGTGGATCTGTACTGTCAACTTAGCTACCCTGGAGTTATGTTTCCCAGCACCTTCTTGTATAGTCGTGAGTTAACGCAGCCAAAAGGATCATTTGTGCAAGAGCTGGTAGGCAGATGAAAAGCAGCAGCTACAATCTTTTTATGTTTGAAAGATCAATTCAGAATACCTACCACCAATACAGTTTACACATACTGTCATGCTCCCTTACCTGCTGGCTCACCAGGGAGGTGTGGGACACCAGCTGGCCTGCAGTTTCTATGGCTCCTGTGGCTCTTGCAGGATCCTTACTGGGCCAAGTGCTTGGTTAGCCCTGTGCCGAAGGACACCATGTTCTCCTGGAAGATATTCTCATCACGAAAGGTGAGGTCCTGGAGATAAAGAGGAGGTTTCAGTTCATCCTCTGCTCTACTTAACATCACCTTCCCTTCCTGACTGCCTGCCCTGCTGGCTTTAGACTCTGATAGCAGACACAAAACAAGAGCTTTATAAAGACTGTTTAACCAGTTCCCACAAGTGCATAAGGTCAAATTCTTAAAATAAATCTCTTATTGTATATATTATATCACTTGTATGGTTCTGCTTGAGTTAAACTTGATTGTTTCAGCTGATTATGAAATGGAGATAATAATACAAGTTATATCAAGAATGGCTTAATATATCACTATTAATGAAAAATACCAACTTTGTCTTTTTTTCCTACTACATCTATTTAAGGACAAAAAATACACAAAATTCACCATTTATTTATAACTTATGCTTAATGTCTATATGCTGTCTTTCTACTGAACTTTACTCAGGTCAAATTTATCATTGGCAGGAAGCATAATTCTTAGTAATGCTAGGTTCTTCCTCCCAGAAAAGTGGATGCCACCAACAGGGGTGAAGTATCCAGGGAACCTGGGCCAATTTAGCTGTCACCTGATAGCCATAGAGCATTTGTGCAGATACCAAAGGATTCATCTTAGAAGCAGCATCCTACGAAGAAATCAAAGCCAGGCAGAGAATCTAATACCCAAAGGCAATCTAAAGGAGTTAAACAGATAAGAACACAAGTGAGACAAAAAGATTTAAGAGGAGGAGCAAGGAAAGAAAAAGAGAGTGTAAATTTGAAGGTGAGAGGTAAGCCTGGAGGAATCCTCTGAGGAAAGGGAGCCAGCTGTAGCCAGTAAGGGCAAGAGAAAAAGCCACAGCTGTGATTTTCCATTTTTACATTTTTTCATAAAGCGCCTCTACTCCTTACAGGTATCACAGAAGATTTTTGGGGATCCTAAGGACATGTTGACCTGAGGAAAGCATTACAAATATGCTACTTGTAAACTTAAGTGATAGATCAGTTAAACAATTAATAATGACCTACATAAACCTCATAAATGTGGATTTCAGTATTTTGATCAATGTATTGATTTTCCTAGTATTCTGGCATTATGCTATAGACAGACATCCATTAAAAAATAAGTGGAATTCCCTGGTGGTGCAGTGGTTAAGACACGGGTTCGATCTCTGGTCCGGGAAGATCCCATATGCCATGGAGCAACTAAGCCCGTGCGCCACAACTACTGAGCCTGCGCACCACAACTACTGAAGCCCATGCTCCCTAGAGCCTACGTGCCACAACTACTGAGCCCATGTGCTACAACTATGGAAGCCTGCGCCTACAGCCTGTGCTCTGCAACAAGAGAAGCCACCGCAATGAGAAGCCCTCTCTCCGCACCTGGAGAAAGCCCATGCACAACAATGAAGATCCAATGCAGCCAAAAATAAAAATATTTTTTTTAATTAAAAAAAAAAAGCAATTACTTATAATGTTGCAAGGTATGAAAATATTGTTTCACACTGGTAAGATGAGTTGTAACAATATGAATGTTTAATTCCAATAAATTTTGAAATATTTCTAAAGAAACACAAGTAAATACTATGATTCCAACTCTGACAAAAATACTATGTAGACTGTAACCAATACAAAAATGTCTTTACCCTGTATTTAGAATAAAATTTTTTTTTTAATTTTCAACTTTTTCTTTCAAATTTTTGTTTCCATATTCATTGTACTTTCTGTTTTGATGCAAAAATCTGTTTCTTAAAATTAAGTGCTACAGATAATCAGAATTCTGCATTGTATTTTCAATTTAATCTAGAGCTACTTTTTTTTTTTTTTAAACAGAAAGCCTTCATGTTTCTTATTTTAAGGACTCTGCACAGACCCATACTAGACTATTAGAGCTAGGATAGCAAAATGATAATTAGTGAGTTATCACAAATTTTTGTGATTAAACAACTTTAATGGCAGGTATTAAAATGTATGTAAACAATTTTCTATAAGAATCATTCCAAAAAATGTTGTCTCTAATGATGAACTTTTACATCCTCCAGTTTATAATTCCACAGTCATTACTAAACAAACCTTAGAATATTAAACAAAGGCCCACTGTACATTCTGGTGAACAGACTTAACCAGAAACTCAATTTCAGAATACGATTTAAGTATAAATTTTTTTAAGTACTAAGGGGAAAGAATTTTCTGTAACTGGGAAGTAAATACCTGCTAACCTTTTTTGTGTGTCTAAACAATGATAACCTAGACCTTTGCATTTTCAAAAGTATTTGTGACTCAGCTTCTCATAATCCCAAAAGTTCTCTAATAAAAATTTGTGAGTCTGGCTTCTACTATAACTTAATCAAGATTAAATAAATGATCTATGGTTTATAATAAATCAGACCCAGCGTCTACAACCTTCTTTTCTAAATAGTTCATCAATTAGGTTTTACACTGGATTAAATTCCTGGCTTTCAGAGCAAAAATTCTCAAGTATTAACCCCTGCAATTTATATAACAAAAATCAATACAAGTGCTCTTGTTAATGGTCTCAAAATGAGAAAACCAGAATATCTGGAACAGGAGACACAGGAATACCAGGTTCAAGGGTACTGATCTTTGGTTTCCAACATCTTAGGCCTTCTGAATTATAATTGATCTCACACCACCCTCTCATAAACTGCAGTATCTATTGGATTAGAACCCTGTGCATTGCAGAAATGTTTCTTTAACTCCCTAACTTTTTCACACAAGAACTGAAACCCCACAAGACAGTGCAACTAATACAATTCCATAGCTATAAATATTACTATAATTCAAGTAGTATAAATGTTAGAGAATTTCATAGATAGGTGAAATAAATAATCTATTTAAGCCCTCTGACCTTTTCATGAGGTAATTAAAGACCCAAAATGTAAAGTGGGCCTTAAGTCATGGACCTATATTAAAAATTTGAACTATGGGGCTTCCCTGGTGGTGCAGTGGTTGAGAGTCTGCTTGCCAATGCAGGGGACAAGGGTTCGTGCCCCGGTCCGGGAAGATCCCACATGCCGCGGAGCAGCTGGGCCCGTGAGCCATGGCCGCTGAGCCTGCGCGTCCGGAGCCTGTGCTCCGCAACGGGAGAGGCCACAACAGTGAGAGGCCCGCGTACCGCAAAAAAAAAAAAAAAAATTGTCCTATGACAAAGACACATGATTCCAGGCTTAGATTATTGAGCAGTTGGTCCTATAAGCATAGAATTTTAGAGCAGGAAATCATCTAATTCAATCCCTTAATTTTATAGATGCGCAAACAAGGCTACAGGAGTTCCTAGGTTTGCTTAATTAAGACTATTCACAGAGTTTGTCAAATAGTCTCTGAAATCCTGAAAACATTTTCTGTGCTGCCACATATAAGTAGAAAGCACTGCCTTAATCTATATTCCTTGATGAATCTTTTTTCTGGCAGTAGTTATTACTTTTCTATACTCTGAAGCCCAGATAATAAACTCATAGCTTTGTTTCAAAACAAGGTATATTTTCAAAAGCAATTTTCTAGTATCAAAATAGTAACTCAGTCAGCCAAAACCTACTTATTGAACCAGGCACTTTGTACTTGGTGTTCTTCTAGGGTCAAGAATAAGGCAAAGACTGAAAGCAGTTTTCATTCTAGAAAGGGAGACAGGTGAGCCAAAACCTAACTACCAAGCAAAGCAAGCGAAATACACACGATTAATCCAAGTAGTCATAAACGCTCTAAAATTCTAAACTCAAAATTTGAGTCAGATTTCTTTCTAATCTGGATGACTTAACAACTAAAAAGCAATCACTGGGCTTCCCTGGTAGCACAGTGGTTCGGAGTCCGCCTGCCGATGCGGGGGATACGGGTTCGTGTCTCCGTCCTGGAAGATCCCGCATGCCGCGGAGCGGCTGGGCCCGTGAGCCAAGGCCGCTGGGCCTGCGCGTCCGGAGCCTCTGCTCCGCGGCGGGAGGGGCCGCGGCGGTGAGAGGCCCGCGTACCGCAAAAAAAAAAAAAAAAAAGCAATCACTAGTAAGTGGCCCAATAAACAGGGAGTTTTGGGAAGAATGATTTCTGTAGCAAATCATTTAGACTACCAATAATTGCTAGAGGGGCTGTATGGGTTTTTTTTGGTAATAAACTGTTTATTTTCCATCGATCCTTATTTTCATTTTCTGTTAAAAGAGTCTACAGAAGAACAGCTTAAGACTCCTCAGTGGAAGTTCCTACCCGTCAGAGCTGCAGACCAGGCTTCAGTAGGAAATTGCTGCACAGGCACAGAGGGGACCAGCAGGCCTTCAGGCCCGTCTGCAACCTCGGGCTGGAGAGCAGTAAACTTGAAAGCTGCAGCAGTCCGTCCAGCCTGAAATTCCTCCTTGGGCGCAGCCGTTCAGCAGCGGCCTACTCTTCCTTTTCAATCTCTTCCGGTTTTTCTGCGGAAGCAGAGATTAGGCTGACCGCCTGAGGGAGGTCACGTGAGACGGTGCCCCGGCGCATGCGTGGAAACTCCGAGGCCGGCATCGCAACGTGGGACCAACTGGGTGGGCTCCTTTTCTGTTGCACTGGTGGCAGTGACCACAGAGCACAGAGGAGAGTATTACACAGAATGGTGACAAGACGCTTCTGTGAGCGGCTGGTTGTCAGCTCCGGGATCAGTAACCACCAGAAGTCTCGGTTCTCGGAAAGCTGCCTGGATCTGGTTACTGAAGGTTCCGGGAGAGTAGCGGCCGGGAATGGGAGCAGATCCCGTGGCAGCAGCAAACTTCAGCCCAGCTCACTGACCAGTGTTCCTGAAAGACATGGCCGTGACGTAAGCTGGGTCTTCAGTGGCAACCACGGCACGAGCTGGCAGAAGTTTCTCCAGGTTCTCCTCAGATTTATTATGTAAATGCCATCACGTTTCCCTTTGTAGATGTACTGTTTCATTTGGAAGTCACGGTTGGTGCCACCTAAGTAAATCCCCACTGCAAGGAATTTAAGGACATTCTCCTCCTTCATTTGCAGAACATCACGGGCTGCAGATATTATGAAAGTTTCCCTTTAAGTTATCACAGGAAACCAAGACACTGCCTGTAGAGACCCCTCTCTGGGTAGCGCAGAAAGGTGAGTCCATTTTTTTTAAGCACCAAAGAGTTACCAGCATCAGGAGAGCCAATTAAATGAAAACAGAAAAAAAAGTCCCTTGAATTTGAAACTTTGAAACAAAACATTCTCCCTCCCCCCACACACACACATACACACACACACACACACACACACACACACACACATTAATGAGCAAATAAGAAAACAAAAGCAAATATAAGGAAAGTGAGTAACCTCATCCCACAAGAAATGCTATAAGAAATCTTGAGTTCATTGAATCAGTGACTAAGGAGAATATCTGATTCCAAAGAAAATACTTTTGAGTATTTTAGTAGTATTCCTCCAAGATATTAGGTATATTGCACCATTTTTATTTTTCCTAATTTCTAGGCACTTTAAAAATTTAAATCTACAAATTATTTTAATTTAAAACATTCTATTTTCCTATTAAAATTAATATAGGTCTTTTTAGAAATACTTTGTATTAACCTATATTTTAACACTGTATTCTCATATATTTTCCAAGAGTTCTTCAATTGGGTCACACACGTCACTGGGGTACACCTTGGAGACGCTCAGAATCATTTGAAGACTACAGGTTGAATGGTCAAATTTTCACTTAGTATAGGTGTAAGTCAGTAAAATTGAGAATGGAATTGTTAATAGTATATCATTTATACTCACTGACTGGTAAATCCTGATGCAATTCAAATTATGCATGTATTAGAAGACTCTGAATTGTCAAACTCTACACAGTTGGAGTAATTTTAACAATCATGAGCAGTAGAAGCAGCATACTTCTCTGCTGAAAACAACACCTGTCACCCCTCGCCCCCAATTCCCCTGTGTAAATATGAATCTATGTTCCCGTTGTGCCAGCTGGCAGAGAATAGGAAAATTCTGTGGTGGCCTTTGATACATTTCAACTTAGAAAAGGGAGCATGTTGCCGTGGTAAAGAAGAGATGGAAAGAAATTAATTGTACCCCCTAGAGATACCCTATAATTTTTATAATCTATAAAAAGAAATTATGCCATATAGACAGCTATAGAAATCTTCACAGCTATATATTGAATTATCAGTATTTTATAATTTTAATATTCTGGCAACAAGGCCAACTGCAAATTATATCCCGATGGTTTTAACTGGCATCATACTGTCATCAAGAGTATAAACGAAATGGAGAAATTACTTTCTAGTCAATTGTAAACAATTTTGTAATTCATTATCATTCAAAACAATGAGACGAAGACCCAGGAAACCCCGGGAAATACTAGTGAGGATGGATAGAGGGTAATGGAAGAGAAATAAACATACAAATGTTAAAGAAAAAAAAATCAACTCTAAGACAAAAATAAACCAGTTATTAGGAGCAAGGTATGTTGAAATCAGTTTAACTAGAGCAATGGATAAAATTGAGACAAGTAGTGATACAGCAGGAACATACCCAATACATCCAGTAATCAAGACGACGCTGAAATGAGGCAACAGTGCCTTGGCAGAAAGGCTTACCTTTAAAGGGCATGACCGGCTCAGAATCATGTTTGAAGTAGAGGAACTAACACACTGGGATATCGTGGGTTAAATCCTATCTCCCTATATTCTGTAGAGCTATCTATTTAAAACTGGGCATGACATAAACAATTTGAGAAAACAATAATTACAAAATAAAAATATATATATGAAAAACAAAGTGTAATAACTGCTTACGGTTTACTGGTATCTTAGGGAATTTAGACAAGCACAGATAAAAATGCTTCAATTCTAAATTTGCAAATGTGCTGATGATTATTTCATTGAATTTAATTAATGCATTGTCATTAAACCAAAAGCAAATCTAACTGTATCATTTATGATTCTACCTCCTTGAGAACTGGGAAAAAGTTCATATTTAAATCTCATGCAGTATATCAGCCATTAGCTACAAAGTTAACCCCCAAATCACCTACTATTTGCATCGCAGTTTGACTATGCATTTACTCTTTGTTCCATATGCTTTAACATTTGTGAAAAAATGTTAATTTTTTAAAAAAGAAGTCAGCTCCCACTGTTGATGACTGAAACAAGGGAAAAGTTAAGGCATCTAAGAAAGTGATAATCTTTAGGCAGAAAACATTTTTTTGGTTAAAATAAAACAATGAAATTTTAAATTCTGCAGTGGCTCCAGTTAATATCCTAAATGGACTTGTCATTCTTTCTGATCTGTACAGAGACAAATCAGAAATTTTGTGAAATATCAAACGCTTGTGTCAATACTTTTTGGTAAGAACTATGTTATACGTGGTATCTTTTTTTTTTTTAACATCTTTATTGGAGTATATTTGCTTTACAATATTGTGTTAGTTTCTGCTGTATAACAAAGTGAATCAACTATATGTATACATATATCCCCAAATTACCTCCCTCTTGCATCCCCCTCCCACCCTCTCTATCTCACCCCTCTAGGTGGTCACAAACCACCGAGCTGATCTCGCTGTGCTATGTGGCTGCTTCCCACTAGCTATCTATTTTACATCTGGTAGTGTATATATGTCCATGCCACTCTCTCACTTCTTCCCAGCTTACCCTTTCCCCTCCCCGTGTCCTCAAGTCCATTCTCTATGTCTGCGTCTTTATTCCTGTCCTGCCTCTAGGTTCTTCAAAACATTATTTTCTTTTTTTTTTTTTTTTTGTAGATTCCATATATATGTGTTAGCATACGGTATTTGTTTTTCTCTTCCTGACTTACTTCACTCTGTATGACTGACTCTAGGTCCATCCACCTCACTACCAATAACTCAATTTCGTTTCTTTTTATGGCTGAGTAATATTCCACTGTATATATGTACCACATTTTCTTTATCCATTCATCTGTTGATGGACACTTAGGTTGCTTCCATGTCCTGGCTATAGTAAATAGTGCTGCAATAAACATTGTGTTACATGACTCTTTTTGAATTATGGTTTTCTCAGGGTATATGACCAGTAGTGGGATTTCTGGGTCATATGGTAGTTCTATTTTTAGTTTTTTAAGGAACTGCCGTACTGTTCTCTATAGAAGCTGTATCAATTTACATTCCCACCAACAGTGCAAGAGGGTTCCCTTTTCTCCACACCCTCTCCAGCATTTTTTTTTTTTTGTAGACTTTTTGATGATGGCCATTCTGACCCATGGGAGGTGATAGCTCATTGTAGTTTTGATTTGCATTTCTCTAATGATTAGTGATGTTGAGCATCCTTTCATGTGTTTGTTGGCAATCTGTATATCTTCTTTGGAGAAATGTCTATTTAGGTCTTCTGCCCATTTTTGGATTGGGTTGTTTGTTGTTTTGATATTGAGCTGCATGAGCTGCTTGTATATTTTGGAGATTAAGCCATTGTCAGTTTCTTCATTTGCAAATATTTTCTATCATTCTGAGGGTTGTCTTTTCACCTTGTTTATGGTTTCCTTTGCTGTGCAAAAGCTTTGAAGTTTCATTAGGTCCCATTTGTTTACTTTTGTTTTTATTTCCATTTCTCTAGGAGGTGGGTCAAAAAGGATCTTGCTGTGATTGATGTCAGAGAGTGTTCTGCCTATGTTTTCCACTAAGAGTTTTATAGTGTCCGGTCTTACATTTAGGTCTCTAATCCATTTTGAGTTTATTTTTGTGTATGGTGTTAGGGAGTGTTCTAACTTCATTCTTTTACATGTAGTTGTCCAGTTTTCCCAGCACCACTTATTGAAGAGGCTGTCTTTTCTCCAATGTATGTTCTTGCCTCCTTTATCAAAGATAAGGTGACCATATGTGCGTGGGTTTATCTCTGGGCTTTCTATCCTGTTCCATTGATCTATATTTCTGTTTTTGTGCCAGTACCATAATGTCTTGATTACTGTAGCTTTGTAGTATAGTCTGAAGTCAGGGAGCCTGATTCCTCCAGCTCCGTTTTTCTTTCTCAAGATTGCTTTGGCTATTTGGGGTCTTTTGTGTTTCCATACAAATTGTGAAATTTTTTGTTCTAGTTCTGTGAAAAATGCCAGTGGTAGTTTGATAGGGATTGCATTGAATCTGTAGATTGCTTTGGGTAGTATAGTCATTTTCACAATGTTGATTCCTCCGATCCAAGAACATGGTCTATCTCTCCATCTATTTGTATCATCTTTTATTTCTTTCATCTGTGTCCTACAGTTGTCTGCATACAGGCCTTTTGTCTCCTTAAGTAGGTTTATTCCTAGGTATTTTATTCTCTTTGTTTCAGTGGTAAATGGGAGTGTTTCCTCAATTTCTCTCTCCAATTTTTCATCATTAGTGTATAGGAATGCCAGAGATTTCTGTGCATTAATTTTGTATCCTGCTACTTCACCAAATTCATTGATTAGCTCTAGTAGTTTTCTGGTGGCATCTTTAGGATTCTCTATGTATAGTGTCATGTCATCTGCAAACAGTGACAGTTTTTCTTCTTCTTTTCTGATTTGGATTCCTTTCATTTCTCTTTCTTCTCTGATTGCTGTCACTAAAACTTCCAAAACTATGTTGAATAATAGTGGTGAGAGTGGGCAACCTTGTCTTGTTCCTGATCTTAGTGGAAATTGTTTCAGGTTTTCACCGTTGAGAACAATGTTGTCTGTCGGTTTGTCATATATGACCTTTATTATGTTGAGGTAAGTTCCCTCTATGCCTGCTTTCTGGAGGGTTTTTATCATAAACGGGTGTTGAATTTTGTCAGAGCTTTTTCTGCATCTATTGAGATTATCATATGGTTTTTATTCTTCAGTTTGTTAACATGGTGTATCACATTGATTGATTTGCGTATATTGAAGAATCCTTGCATGCCTTGGGTAGACCCCACTTGATCATGTTGTATGATCCTTTTAATGTGCTGTTGGATTCTGTTTGCTAGTATTTTGTTGAGGATTTTTGCATCTATGTTCATCACTGATATTGGTCTGTAGTTTTCTTTATTGTGACATGTTTGTCTGGTTTTGGTATCAGGGTGATAGTGGCCTCGTAGAATGAGTTTGGGAGTGTTCCTCCCTCGGCTATATTTTAGAAGAGTTTGAGAAGGAAGGATAGGTGTTAGCTCTTCTCTATATGTTTGATAGAATTCACCTGTGAAGCCATCAGGTCCTGAGCTTTTGTCTGTTGGAAGATTTTTAATCACAGTTTCAATTTCAGTGCTTGTGGTTGGTCTGCTTATATTTCCTATTTCTTCCTGGTTCAATCTGGGACGATTGTGCTTTTCTAAGAATTTGTTCATTTCTTCCAGATTGTCCATTTTACTGGCATAGAGTTGCTTGTAGTAATCTCTCATGATCCTTTGTATTTCTGCAGTGTCACTTATACATGGTGTCTTGCGGATATGTCTTAAATCAACTGTATCAACCCTATTATGCCAGTATTAGTTGTTGAGATTAAAGAATGTGCCTATATATTCAACTGAGATTATTCAGCAGGACCTCTTATTTTCAGGACAGTAGTCTATATGCTCATCAAGACTGTGTGAAATTGTTTCTGAGAATCGTATGTTCTGATTCGTGCTCTCATGCCCCAAATTTGAGAACAAAATTCAGGTATATGATTTGCTGACTACCTTGAGAATTACATTCTGATGGCACAAGTGTGATAGTCAATTCCATTTCTTTTCTAGAGTGTCTGCACAATAAAGGTGTCCTAGTGTTTCATTAACTCTCATAGGTGCCATTTCCATCACCACGTTTTGATTCTAAGATCTGAGTTACTGAAGTAGTGTTTACCCCCACTTCTTCCACATGATTTCCTATCTAATATGAATGATAACTGAAGTAGCTATGTCTACAACTTATCATTAATTTTTTTTTCCCAATCGATGAGCTTTGAGTTTTTCAAAAATGTTGTTTTCTGACTCCAAACTCAATGCTGCCTGCGTAAAACTTAATTCACAGTACATCAGAAGAATGTTTCTTTTTTTATATCTGCAATTTTGTTTGCTTTACTTTAAAATAGCATAGTGTGGGCTTCCCTGGTGGCACAGTGGTTGAGAGTCCGCCTGCCGATGCAGGGGACACGGGTTCGTACCCCGGTCCGGGAAGATCCCACATGCCGCGTTGCGGCTAGGCCCGTGAGCCATGGCCACTGAGCCTGTGTGTCCAGAGCCTGTGCTCCGCTATGGGAGAGGCCACAACAGTGAGAGGCCAAGCAAAAAAATAAATAAATAAAAATAAAATAGCATAGCATAGTGTTTTATATGATTGCTATTTTCAATTTAATGAAAGAATAAGAAGTCATTAAAGGCTGACTGTATTAAAATCTTCATGCACTATACATTTAAATTATTTCTGGATTAAGAAAAGAATGTTTAATAGTTTATCTGCTAATGTGAAGAAAGCAAAGGGAAGTTATATAATATTTATTTTCCATCTATTCTGTGACATTGATCTAGGTGCTTCACACGAATTACTTTTTTACCCCTCTCAATAAAGCTATAAGTTGGCATTATTTTCTTCATTTGCCAAAGGTGACAAGGCTAACTAGCTAGTATATGGAAAATTTCAAATTCAAAGCAGAATTTGAATTGATGTTTCCCTGGCCCCAAAGCCTGTAATTTTTCTAGTATGCTATAATGGTTTCCATACAACCATTTCACTTTTACTTACTATAAGGAAATTCAGTCTGCAGTACATATGAACTTACCCATCTAAACACATCATCACATGACTTTTTAGATCTGAAATTGTGGCTTGTATGGTATTGAGAATGAAGACTTAAAAAACAACTCTCTGAATTCCTACACCCAGGATATTTAAGACTTGTAAAATGCCTATGAAGCCTGTTTCACAGGTGAAAACGCTTGCATAAAGCAAGCATCGGTTTACTCCAGAACTATCCCTTAACAAGGAATGCTTAAGTGAGAGTAACACTAATAATCCAACATTATTACTGCTAATATATTATTTTAGTATACTTATTATACTGATAATATTAACAGCACTAATCTTATTAGTATTAGTACACTAATATTAATAACAAGTAGTTTGAAATCATTACAAACAAATTCTTGAATGATCTTGGACTCTAGCTACAGGGGTAGTAAGAGAAATTATGACTGTTACCAGGCTGGCACTGGGGACTTCAACAGGAAGCAACTCACAGGGTTTTTTTTGTTTTGTTGTTTGTTTGTTTTTTGTTTTGCGGTACGCGGGCCTCTCACTGTTGTGGCCTCTCTCGTTGCGGAGCACAGGCTCCAGACACGCAGGCTCAGCAGCCATGGCTCACGGGCCCAGCCGCTCCACGGCATGTGGGATCTTCCCGGACCGGGGCACGAACCCGTGTCCCCTGCATCGGCAGGTGGACTCTCAGCCACTGTGCCACCAGGGAAGCCCCAACTCACAGTTTTTAATTCTGTAGTTTACAAAGGAAGATTTACCATGAAGTTACCTTAGGTTTCACTTGGACAGGCCTTTTTAAGTCTTGTAGTGGTCCTAGCAATGTTTTTACATGGTAATATGTGTTTGTACTTTCTCCAAAACTAAGATATTAAATTCAGTTAAGACAAAGTTTGCTTCCTATTCCAATCCCCATCTCCACCCCAACCCCCATACAAATACTATACTCACACTATAGTAGAGGCTGTGGGCATCCTTGGTACCCAGCCAAGGCAAAGCTGTGTTGGTGACATAGTTGGTTTGGGTTTAGTGAACCAGGCTAGGACCAGAATATAGAATTCTGGCACATAGGACAACCATTTGCTTTCTGTTCTTTCTCACCTTCCAAGCATGTTTGGAAAATGTAATTAAAATCACACCGGAAGATCAAGAAGGAAGTAGCAATCAGACAGCATATACTTAAGTTTTCTAATCCATTCTTCCAAGTAACAGTTTCCAAATTCTCTATATTTTATGGGAAGTAAAAGCAGGAGCTTTTTTTGATGGGGAATGATATAAGTAGTTTTCATTTGTATTTCAAAAGGTGAGATCAGAATAGGCAAAAAAGATTAGGTCAGTTGCAGCTTTTTGGAAAACAAACAAAATCTAAGAAAAAAACAGAAATATGTGTTTAGCTGAGACCTCCTAAAAATGATATATCATTAGCAGTAAAGATGTGGTAGCTTATAAGAAAGATATTGATCGTCTTGTGAAATAAATGAGCTTAAATTTTCACTTCATTTATTACTGAAGTGATCATTTATTTGACATTGGTTTAACTTTCATGCTTTACTGATACTTATAAAAGCTTTTATTTTTTTCTATGGTATTTTAAAGGACCAAAACAGATTCTCATTTTCTCCCTAAAAGCTGTGATATTAGCAATAATTCTCTTTGAAAATGAACAGCCAAAAATATATGCAATTAATATGTATTTTAACAAAGATATTGACAAATGTACTTTTTAATGAAAATCTCATTACTTTAATGATGGTATTGAGCAATTCATTTTTTTAAGAAGTGATATACTGAGAACTTAACCTATTCTTAGCACAATGAAGTAACTTATGCTCTTTCAGTTTATCTTAGAAATAAATTTAAAGCTTAGATCTCATTTTATTTTCTAAAACCTCTTACCTCTTCTTATTACAGCTACCTGCTCAAGATTATACCAGTTTTTGCATTAAACCTACAGGTTCCAGTAAGCATACTGACTTTAGTATTAAAGTTAGTCATTTTACCTTACAGTTGAATTGTGTTTAATAGTTACTGAAGTGTTCGGACATATTATTTCTCTTGATGTTATGAATACGTCAAGAGTTAGCTCAGTTTCTTATAATATCCTAAAATGACAAAATCATGATTCTGAGTTATTCTCCAGTCAATATTACCATGTTCCACAATTCCAAATAAAGCCTAAAATACTCATAGATTTGCACACACATTACAGCAAAAGAGTAATATAGAATGTAGGTGAACTGTAATAAATCTAATATTGAATTTTTTTAATTGGAATTTATTGTTTTATTTGGAAAACAAAAGAGGAGTTCTTACATATGGACAGCACTGTTATGGACATGTAGAGATATATGATTTATATGTATATTTTATATATGTATATATTTTTTCATAGCTAAATAGAATCAATGTGCATCATCAAAAGAATATTGTGTTCTGTTTCACTAAATAGAAAAAAATAAAGAAGGGGAAAAAAAACATTAAAACATTGCCTGTAGTTGTCTTCATTACCTAAAAGTTCCAAAAGTCATCTGAACAGATTACTTCTCAGATACATGAAGAACTTCTTTAAATTGTATTGATGTATTGTGTCTTCAGAGATAATTAAATACAACACTAGTTTTTGCATGCAAAAACATATTTGTCTTGCCAAGAAAGTAACTGAGAAATAGAGTTGAGTGAGTGACTCAGCCTTGATGCAGAAACTTTTATCAGAAGAGTTTCAATCAGTTATGGAAACTCTGAGGACTGCCCACAAACATATGAGTTGATCCAGCTTCTTTCTGCATTTTAATTGAACATGCAAAAAGATGGCATACTAAAACAAATGTGTATTTCTCCCCAGGAGTTCACTCTACAAGAAAAGATAAGCCAAATTGGATTATGAAGTCAACTAAGAGTTGATGCTTTATTCACTTGGTATTATTCATCTGTTTCATTGTGATATTTACTCTGCTTTAAACAATCACTGTACTACTCAATTATACTTTTCCATTTTTAAATACAAATTACTGTCATATGGATGCATCCCAATGCTAATTATTGCTCTGAAGGAGTCGGTTCTACTGAAAAGATCTGCTGCACGTTCATCATATAGCTATGGTGATAACACTGTAGTTACTGGAGCTCACAATTGTGAGATTTCAATAGAAAACAGTAGAAAGGAAATCCAGGGGAACCCATCAGCCTTCCTAAATGTATTTAACAGACTTACACCAAGAATGGGTTTATTGCTATGCAATACATAATATCTTTTAAATCCTTGTAACCATAAAAGAATTTAGAAAAAAATGATTTTGTTAGAAGAGCACAAAGAGATTGACCCAGATTTTCAAAAGCTCTACTATACCAGCACTACTATATGACTCCAGATGAAGTTAAACAAGGCTACCCAAGAGCAAATATGATCCCAGGGCTTTATTCCGGCATCTTAGGTGAAAAGAAAAAAAAGAAAAAACTCAAAAGTTAAAATATCTACACAGGCCCTAAGCACTTCAGATAGTAGTTGAGCTCCTTAAGGACAGAGTTCAAAAGAATTATCAAGGAGTAGAAGAGAAGATAGCCTTCAGTAAGTGAGCAAATACTTGCTTCCAAGAGTTCATAGGTTCAACACCTATGCCATGTCCCAGTGGAAAAGTTTTTTTAAAGTTATTAAAAAACATTATTATTATTAAGACTTCCACTATTAGAGGAAGACGATTTTCAGTATGGCAGAGTACGAACCTCCAAAATCTGCTCTTCCATAGAAGCAATAAGAACACTGATAAAAATTGTCAAAATTAACTTTTTCAAAACTCCAAAACTTAACCAAAGACTTCCAACAATTCAAGGAGTATTTATTCAAGAAAACTAGCTAAATCTCAGTAAACACTAAAAGCCTTATGTCTTGGGACTTGCATTATCCCCATCCCTCTCTGCCCAGCTCCACAATAACCTTGAAAACCAGCAGCCTTGCAGCCATGGTAACAGTGAAAACAAGCTGCCTAGAGGTGATAAACTGAGTTTGAAACGCCTTAGAAAGCCCATTCTCACATGTTTGATGTTTGGTAGATTCCTGCAAAAGCTCCATTAGCAGGGCTTCTCACTATTTGACCTGAGTCAGAGTGTATTCAGTGGGATAAGCCTTAACTCTAGCACATTTATTGAAAACAATTGCTTAACATCTCCACTGCCTGAGTCAGTGATAACAGCTGGGGCAAAAAAGAGGCTAGCTTAAAAAAGGAAGATCTGGAGAATAAGATTTCATAATTGGCGTTGAAAAACTCCAGTGTATTATTGGGACTCCAGAAAGCCTCAGGCATGTACAGGGTTTTGTGCATTCCCAAGAAGACCTAGGAAGGCTCTAATCTCTCACCTGTGGCTGAAATTGAAGCCCTGAGCAAGCAGGAAGTGAAAGCTAAGGTACAATTTTGAAGTGCTTGCATGTTGAAGGCATGCTTCAACACACACACAGAGCCCCCATTGAAATGAGTGGGAGTATTATTACTTCTAGGATATATAATGGTTTAAGAAAAGTCAACCATTTTCTAACCAGTAGGCTAAACAAGCCATGACTTCAGTGACTGCACATGGCAGAGAATATAAACTTTGCAGAATTATTACAAGACAGTTACTAAACAAACAGAGAAAACAACAATAAATAGCAGGAACAACATCCCTGGAGAAGGTGGGGAATTTGGTTTCCACAATTGTCATATTATAAAATGTCCAGTTTTCAACTAAATATTATAAGACATACAAAAAAATAGGGAAGTATGACTCATACACAGGAAATAATGCGGTCAACAGATACTCCCTGAGGAAGCTCAGATGTTAGACTTTAAATCAGCTCTTATAAATATGTTGAAAGAATTTAAAAAAAAAAAAAACCTGTGTCTAAAGAATTAAAGTCTGAGGATAATGTCTCACTAAATAGAAAATATCAATAAAAATAAATTATAAAAGAAGCAAATAGAAATTCTGAAGTCAAGAAGTAAAATAACTGAAATTTAAAATTTACTAGAAAGACTCAACAGCAAATTTCAGTAGGCAGAAGAAAAAACTTGTGAACTTGAAGTCAATTGAGTACACCTTGTCTGAAATACAGATATAAAAAAGAATGATTAAAAATGAAGAGAGGACTTCCCTGGTGGTGCAGTGGTTAGGAATCCACCTGCCGATGCAGGGGACACAGGTTCGATTCCTGGTCCAGGAGGATCCCACATGCCGTGGAGCAACTAAGTACGTGTGCCACAGCTACTGAGCCTGCGCTCTAGAGCCCGCGAGCCAAAACTACTGAGCCTGCAGGCGACAGCTACTGAGGCCTGCGCGTCTGGAGCCCATGCTCTGCAACAGGAGAAGCTACCGCAATGGGAGGCTTGCGCACCACAGCGAAGAGGGGCCCCCGCTCGCCACAGCTAGAGGGAGCCATCATGCAGCGATGGAGACCCAACGCAGCCAAACTAAAAAAATAATTAAATAAATAAATTTTTAAAAAATGAAGAGAACCTTACAAATGTGTGAAACAGCACCAAGCATACTAAAATATGCATAATGAGAGTCCCAGAAGAAAAGGGAAAAGAGAAGGGGGCAGAAAACAATATTTGCAAGAATAATGGCTGAAAAGTCCCCAAATTTTATGAAAAGCCCTTTACGTTAAAACAGTATTTTTAAGTGCTAACTGCATAAATATTTGCTCTACTGAATTTCTAAAATCTTCTAGAACAAAGTTTAGTATGCCTGTTCACCCTTCTTAGTGCAATGGACAAAAAGGACATATGTTGTATTACTAAATCAAACCTACTGTATCTTACTCTGTAATTATCAGTTTATTGGGGAAAATATACCATAAGTATTTTAATATATATATTTGTGATTTTGTTGAAAAGTATATATTAAATAGACTTCTTATAACTCAGTTTTTAGCATTTATACAAATTTTTAATTTTCTGCTCTACAGCCCTTTAAAAAAAGTGGAATGACACTATTCCAAAGGGATGGTATAAGGGCGTATTAATTCATCTATTTATCCTCTCCAGGACTTAAAAAATATACCAAATCAAAATACTTCATGATGAGAATAATTGCTCATTCCAATGTCATTTATTACATATAATCTATTCTAGGCACTGGGAATATAATAAAACATGTAGTATTCATAAGCACTTGAACTTACTACATGCTACAAGCACTGTTATAAGCAATCTGTGTTAATTTATTTAAACTTTCCAAGACCATTAAGAAGTAAACACTATTATTATTTCTATTCAACAGATGATTATAATATTAAGTCATAAGGAGAGTAAGTAACTTGCTCAAGATCATGCAACACTTAAAACTTTCAAGAGTTAGAGCCACGCTATGAACTTACACAATCTGACTCTGGGTCTAAGACCTTCCCAGTTCTACTAAACATCAGTGAAAATATTCAGTGTTTCACCTGGAGCTTGTAGTGTTGAAGAGGGGATAGGCATGAATGTGGCAGTTGCAATTAAACACAATTCCAGGCATTCCTCATTTTATTGTGCTTCATTTCACAGTGACTGTGTTTTTTTTACAAATTGAAGGTTTGTACCAATCTTGCGTCAAGCGACTCTATCAGCACCATTTTTCCAACAGCATTATTTTTTAATTAAAGTATGTACATTGTTTTTTTTAGACATAATGCTATTCATACTTAATAGACTACAGTGTAATGTAAACATAACTTTTGTATGTAATGGGAAACCAAAAAATTGTGTGACTTAATTTATTGCAATATTTACTTTATTGTGGTGGTCTGGAAATGAACCTGCAATATCTTCAAAATATGCCTACAGTGTAGTTTTAGAGATAAGTACATAGCAATAGAAGAACACATAGGTGGGACGTCTAAGCAACCTTTTAACATAAGGGTAGTTCCCTGCAAGGAAACTCTTAGTGAGGGATGTATGACTATTTTCAGAGGCTTGAAGATGTTACAGGCAGAAAAGATACAATAGCAAAGATTCAGATGCAAGGAGAACATCAGGAATATGAGTAGTCGAGAAGAACTTTAGGAAGTTTAGTAAATTAGATTGCATCCTGTAATCAAAACTGTGAGAAGTGAGGCCATCAGTGTTAGAGAGTAAATATTGATAGTACTTTGTATGTTAGGTTAATGAGTTTAGGTTTGTGCTGAGGGCAATAGGTAATAAGTGAGTATAAAGGAAGTTAGTTTCAGATTTGGATACTAAGAAAATTCATACTGGTTGGAGTGGGAAGAACAAATTGGAGAGGAATAAGTGTAGATAGAAAGGGAATACTTAGGAGGCTGTTGTACATGATACAGGTGATGATATATTGAGAGATAATGACAGTGTATTATAGAATGGTGACTTGAGAAATATTTGGAACCGTATTTGGTAAATTAAGTGATGCTGAATATGAAAGATAGGAAGGAATCAAGAACAATTCCAAGTTACGTTAACTAATCTCAGAAATGCATATATGTGTGTGTATGTGTGTTACTATGTTTTAATATTTTACTATTAGCTGTTGCAGATGGGATACATTTTTACAGAAAATTTTAAAATCTTGTACAATAAATCTCTTTTTGAAATCAGCATCAAAGTTACATCTTCCTACCTGTTGAATGTGTATGTTCAATTTTATTACCAGGCAAAAGCACAACAAATGATCATGTGTTCCTTCTGGCACTGGATGCCAGCAAGCTCTAAGGTAAGGTGTGTTCTCAATTCCACTTATTTCTTTCTGCTTAATTGTCTTGAATAACTATCTGCACTCATTCTTTATCATTGTCATGTATCCATAATCTCTTGCTTTTGTTTTTGACATATGTAAATGCTAACCTGATGCTGTAAAATGACTAGTACTAATTCCCTTTGCTGACAGTATAATTAGGACGGAAAACAAGATTAGTATACTTAGAGTACAGTACTGATAAAATTAACACGAAGTTTTTATAAAATTTTAAAAGAATCAGGAATCAGAAAATCAAACAATGCAGAAAAATAAGACAAAGTTTTATGAGACTATTGATTAATTTCTAATATTTAGTCAGATTGAGCTAAATAAATTTATTGTGAAACTGGTATTTGATAATTAGAGAAGGAAAAAATAAAAACCACTAGAAATAGAAATAAATAATTATAAAACAGCCCAAGCTTTTTAGAATGCTAATAGATGTTGTAGAGAATGTTTGGTCCTAAATTTAGTCAATATTTTGAACATTTAACTGTTAGGAATGATAATTTATTTGTCAAACTGTCTCTTAAAACCATTATATACTTTCACAAATTGAGTGGAATTGGGATATATTTACAGCTTGAGATTCCTAACCTCTTTGAGTATGGATCTACAATATTAAGACCATTTAGAGGCGTGCCTCGGTGAATGATACTCCTCGCGCAAGCCTCTGACTACTCAGAGAGAGCCAGAGTATTCGGTCCAAAAGGAAAAGTCATCACTGGCCTCTGGCGACTCAACCCAGGACCTCGGTAAAAGAATGGAGGCAAAGATCGAAAAGATGCAAGAAATGTTTAACAAAGACCTAAAAGAATTAAAGAATAAACAAACAGAGATGAACAATACAATAACTGAAATGAAAACTACACTACAAGTAATCAATAGCAGAATAACTGAGGCAGAAGAACGGATAAGTGACCTGGAAGACAGAATGATGGAATTCACTGCTGCAGAACAGAATAAAGAAAAAAGAATGAAAAGAGATGAAGACAGCCTAAGAGACCTCTGAGACAATACTAAACACAACAACATTCGCATTATGGGGGTCCCAGAAGGAGAAGAGAGAGAGAAAGGACCCGAGAAAATATTTGAAGAGATTATAGTCGAAAACTTTCCTAACATGGGAAAGGAAATAGCCACCCAAGTCCAGGAAGCGTAGAGAGTCCCATACAGGATAAACCCAAGGAGAAACACACAAAGATACATAGTAATCAAATTGGAAAAAATTAAAGACAAAGAAAAATTATTGAAATTATTATTCAGGTGAAGGACTGAATCCTAACTGTAGTTAGGATTATTTTCAGGGTGTACCCTGACTCTGTGCAATGGAGTAGTAAAACAAAGGACAGAGAGAACTGCAGATCAACATGTCCCATCATCATGGGGCCCATGGTAAAGCGGATTCACAACCCAAAGTGGACCCTAGTAACAATCGGAAGATCCTATTGCTTCCTGCACCAAACCTGAGCTATGGGGATTAAGGAACTCTGAATTATCATATGCTGTGAGAGGCAGAGAAGCTACAGCAGAGAGAACAAAGAAATGGGGACCTGATTTGCTTACTCATGGGAACATGAACTGAAAGGTCAGCTTAGCCCAACTGAGTATAGTCAATCCTTGAGGAAAAGAGAAAAAGAGAGGAGCCACGTACTTCCTGAGTCAAAAATCTATTCTTCCTCCTGCAGAAAAAAAGTTGGAGAGATGGAGCGGGCTCCCTGATGCTGACTTTCACTTTGGGTGATGGTGTATAGGTTCAATGTTCACCCTGGTCCAGAAATATTCTCTGGACGCATCATGCAGGTCTCATTGCCTTAGGATATGGTTCAGTAGAACTATTCTATGTACCATACATTAACTGGAAAAAGTTGACGGAGATAATTGAAAGTGAAACAGGCTTTCTGTTTCGAAACTGAGAGGAGGATATGCTTGCCCTTTGGGGGTGACTTGCAGAGGTGTTACTCAGAATGTCACTCTCAGAGTAACCTGGATGTCAATTTGCAATTCCAAATGTCCCTTCTCCCCCTCGTACAAACACATGCAGAGTCACTAAAAGAAGGCTGTGCTTGGAGAGATAGAATCTGAAGTAATACAAGTAGCTCTTGCCAAGAGATGAATAAGAAAGTATTATAGTATCCTCTAAGGTTCTGGAAAACAAGTTCTGTCATTAGGGGGAGAAAATCCATTATTCACACTGTCATCAAACAAAATGAAATGTCGCTCGAATTTCACTTATATATTAATGTGTTTTTATATACTCTCATGTTTCATGTTCTTTTCTGTTACTAAGACTTACTAGTTTTTCCCCTTTGGAATATAAAAGTGCCAGGCAGTGATGTATAGAGTTAGGGAAGGTATTTTCATACTCCAGTCCCTTCCCCACTTCTGCCTTTGGTGCAAGACTGGGATTGTCAACCAGGGCTGCAGAAGCTATTAATTATGCTGGCATCATTTGGGGATGATTTCACTGTGGAAAGACCTAGAGAAATATTAATGTAACATAGCAAATTTAAAATTAACATAACAAACTAATGTCTCCAAATTCTCTTGGTCTTGCATTACTGAGCCTCATATCAACTCTTACTGTTCTGGATGACACTTCATCCAATTTTATTTTTATATCCTGCATTTACGTTTTTACATCCCAAACCTCTCACCTATGGTACAGCGGAATTCATCCAATACAACAGAACAGTAATACTGAAAATAAAAAGTTACATTTACTTTCTACCTCCCTCTCCTTGAACTCAACCAAAAGACGTCCTATCTATTTCTGTTCTGAATTCCAAGTCCAACCCTGAACTTTTTTATTGGATAAAAAGTGCAGTTATGAGACAATGTGATGAATAATTGAAAAGTAAATCAGAGTTACCTCCTAATCACATTCATGAGATTTTACACATTTGCCCTATTAAGCCATAAACCAAGTAACTAGGAGGTTACTCTCTTAATTCTTCTATGAAACCACTAAAATTCCAATCTTAATATTTTTATCTTATGTGAGAAAATACCAAAAAGTACAAAGGAGTAGAAATAGTCAGAAATAGAGGATTCGATTGAGCAGGACATCAAAATTACTTATAGAAAACTACATTTTTTTTTTTTTGAGAGAGAGAGATTTACTTTAAAAGAAAACTTCCAGGGAATGTGCCCTGTGCTTCACCTTGGGAGCTACTTCCAGCCCAAGTGCCCATATCATCAGTGTCTGCAATCCTGTGATCCCTGATGTCTAGAAATCATGATCCCAAAGCACTGAATGATCCCAAATCAAGAAAGAACAGTTAAATTACATGTAGTAATTACATGTAGTATACTGTGTTAAGAAAAGAAAGTGTATTATTATTATATTTTATAATAGTTTTCAACCAGTATTGACATAGGAAAAAAGGGGGTTTTCTGGCTAACGAGAAAACTTCTATTCCCTGAGCATCCCAACTACCTGAGGGTGTATTATAAAGAGACTGCTCTTTCTAGACAATCAGGGTTAGCGTTACCTAACTTGCCAAGAAGAATCTAAACCAATCAAAGGAAAAGATCTTCCCTCCTAACATTAAATGTGATTTTTTTCATTCTTAGAAACAATAAAAATGTCTGTATTACATAAAATCCCACATATATTAGAAAAAACAAATTATTAATTTCCAATCTTTCTATGTAATTGTTAGCTGCTCTTTGGGTCAATTAAATACTAAAACAATAAATTAAGATTGCTTGAGCAGAGAATAGATAGGTAAACAGTTGAAATAATACGGCAGGATGTTTCCATTCTGCTAGACTGCATGCTCTCATAATCCACAACACTGGATGTTTCAGGCGACACTTTCAAGTCCAACTACGGGAGTACTCAGTTTCTACTACCCTGGGTAAACCCGGCACATACTGGTCAGAACTTCCAAAGGCCCAGCTCAGAATTAGAGGTCTATGTCAGACAGCAAGTGATATATTTTGGTGGGAAATGACCAATGAGAAAACTGCATTTTTACAGGAAAGCAGGAAGTACTAAAAGAATTGTGCTATGAGGAGTATAAAAAATTCATTTGTCTGATATAAACAGAGTTCATCATTTCCCAAATCATTTTACAAATGTCTTCTACAAAGATGACTGGATGCTGTGTTTCTGAAATGAATTTTCTACCACTGCTGTGATTATACAGTGATTTTTTTAAAGTGTCTGCAGATATTATGGCAATTCATTAGGAATGAAAGGATAAGAAAACGATTACCATCCTGCCTTTACCAAATAACAAAGCAGCAGGTAAGAAGAATCTCTCCACCTATCATTTCCATATCGCTCCCAATAGCACTGTCTAGCTTTGCAAGCTGTTTGACAAACAAACAATATTGCAACTTCTCAGTGAGGCAGCCAAGATAATATTCAGAACAAATGCATTTTCTAACCCTCATAGCAATACATTCAGTAGCAAATCATTAAATTCTAAAGTCATATTATATTTTGTGATGATTCCAGGCTTCTAAGAAGTTTGTAAGAGCTGGATAAACACCTTCAACCAATTATACCTTTGCAAACAACTTTTAAATAATGGTTTCACATTTATATTTTGAAATTTTAAAGTAATTGCTATTATAAAATCAAACTTATTAAAAATACAAATTTTCTTCTTTCTACAAAACTAAATAAATGTGATTTATGTGAAAGTGTTTCTATAACCTCCGAATACAAAATGTCTGCCCTCGAAAAATATCAGCATGTTTTACTATACGAGAGGAATCAATGAACTACAACAGATACTGTTGCCTTGACAAGTTCAAATGAGCTGCTTATTCTGATTTGTAAAAAGAGGTGAGCCTTATACAAGTATGAAATGACATCAATTTTATTGACAGAAACATTCCAACCACTAGTTTACTAGCTCTCTTATTTAGTGCACATCAAAAGAAGGCTCGAGATCTTTATATTGAAGTTTTCATTACACAACCCTCCACACAAGTTTTCTATTTGAAAAATAGAAATAATGAGACAAATGATAATGAGTTAAAGCATCCAGTATCTGAATATGCTGGGTTAGGCACAACCTTTTTACAGTGGGGGAAAATTACTGAAAGAAACAACAACTTTCAGTAACAACCAAATAGACCCATATTTTTCAAATAACTCAGAAAAAAATCAGCTTAGCCTCTTTTCACTAAATTCTTGCATAATGAAACACTGGTCAGTGAATTAATACTTTAGGAAAGGAAGGCATGATTCAAAATAGTTTCCAAAAGTTGTATTCGTATTGTTTTCCTATTCAACTCTTTTTTTTTTTTTAATATTTATTTATTTATTTTTGGCTGTGTTGGGTCTTCGTTTCTGTGCGAGGGCTTTCTCTAGTTGCGGCAAGCGGGGGCCACTCTTCATCGCGTTGCGCGGGCCTCTCACTATCATGGCCTCTCTTGTTGCGGAGCACAGGCTCCAGATGCGCAGGCTCAGTAGCTGTGGCTCACGAGCCTAGTTCCTCCGCGGCATGTGGAATCTTCCCAGACCAGGGCTCAAACCCGTGTCCCCTGCATTGGCAGGCAGATTCTCAACCACTGCGCCACCAGGGAAGCCCCCTATTCAACTTTTATATTGAGCTACACTAGGCTCACCCTCCTAAGTGAATACTTCCTCAGGAAAACACACTGTTTTGTGCATGCCAAAATCATGTATTAGAAACTGTAGTCCCATCTTTCATTTCCACAGATATTTGTCTCTGAAGTACTGGGGCACTAATATATAGATAGGGTGAGTTTCAAATATTCTTCCTTCATCTTCCATAGCTCTTTGATATGTAGGCTTTCAGGTTTTCCATTTCAAAAAATGGTCTTAGGGATGAGAAAATAGGGCATGGGCTCTACAGTCTATCTCTGTAAAGTCAAGTATTTCTAACTGAATCAACCTACCAGGGCTCAAAATATTTCTCCCAGCCCTAACTTTTTTATTGACATTTAATAACCATCAAAATAAGGTGGTGTGTACTCAGAATACTGCTTAAGAAAAGTCTCTTCCATTGGGACAAAAACAAACACTATTTGCCTAACCTGGATTAGCTCTCTGTCCAGTGATCTCTAAAGTTGAAGATGAGATATGAGCTTTTTATTAGCAGCCTCTGTTCAACTGTCCATTGGAACCTTTAATCTCCATGAGCCCAAATTACAGAAATTGTCCCACAGAAATCATAACTTTGCCTGAGAGCTGAACTTTGCCCTGAGGAAAAGGATCTAGCCTGTTAATAAAATGGTAAACTGATAAAGTAATAAAATCTCTGAAACAAAATTTAATGATTTTATGGTCATTTTCTTCAGTAAGATTTCTATATACTCAGAAACAACCTTATTCTTTTGTAAAACTGTAAAGAATTGAATTTTGTAAAAGCATAAAGTTTATGTTATGTTAAAAACATAGGCACTATATTTTATAGCTGATTTAGCTAATTTATCCGTGTCATTATATAAATGACAAATATTAAAGTCCAGAGAGTTGAAACGATTGTCCAAAGTCACAAAAAGTTAGAGAAGTAAGTGGTACATAATCCAGGTCTTCTAACACTTTGTTAACTCATTTGTATTCTATTCAGTTTCCAAGCTGTGGACATTGGAGTCTTAACAGAACATTATGAAGAAGAAACTTTTCAAAGCAGCAACTTATACTTAAGGCACTAGGGAAATTTCTTGAGTAAAAAGAGGAAAATGCAGGAAAAATCTTTTTATTACCTGACAGCTTTTTAATTATTAAAAAAAAAACTGACTAGCAGTCTAGATAATCAGCCTTCTTTTTCTATAGTCGCTGGCTTAATTTTCTGCTAAATTTTACACTTGGCTTATCAATAGGACAATGACTAAACAGTGGAGATTTTTAAAATTAATTTTCTACTTTTGGATGTCCCCAAATTGGCATGGACTTAGAGCAGATTCCTCTGCTGATTTTCTTTTATTATTTTTTCTTTTTAAGAACAACTAAAGTACTGAAAAATTAGATTGTTCTTTCCATAGCTTCTTGCCTAAAATGAATTTCTTTCGATGTACAAACACATGGCAAAATTAATACCTGTAGCTAGAAAAGGTTTTTAGTTTTGAGTCTTTCTATTAGAACAGTCAGATAATAGTCTCTTATTAATGTTTGTTTGGATGGATTTATTTGGCTTTCTCCTAACAGAATTTTTTTTTTATTTTATAGTCTGTCTTTCAATCACATTTGTTTAATTTGATTGCATTGTAATGATAAAAGTTGGGATAAAATGAGTCAAACCAAATATGACTAAGTGTACAATCTGGACATAGTCTTACATCCAGATGTTCTCTATCCAAAATGCTAGAGAAAGTGAATTCTTCTACTGTTCTCTTCTCTCACTTAGGTAATTCTTAACCCTCTTTCATTCCCTGAGACATATGTTTTTAAACCACTTTATTGAGGTATGGCTGGCATTCAAAAAGCTATGTATACAACTTGATACCATAAACATATCTCTCACCTCTAAAAGTTTCCTCCTGCTCCCTTTCTATATTATTATTATTACTTTTTGTGGTAAGAATTCAACTGAAGTTCCACCGTTTTAGTGAAATTTTTAAGTACACAGTACAGTATTGTTAACTGGAAGCACTGTGCTGTACAGTAGATCTCTGGGACTTATTCTTGTATAACTGAAACTTGGTACTCTTTAAAATGACCCCATTTCCTTCTCCTCTTAGCCCTGCCAACCATCATTCTACTCTCTGATTCTTTGATTTTGACTATATTTTAGATTTCTCATACAAGTGGTATCATGCAGTATTTGTCCTTCTGTGACTAGCTCATTTCAGTTAGCATGACATCCTCCAGGTTTATCCATGTTGTGGCAAATGGCAGGGTTTCATCCTTTTTGAAGACTGAATAATATTCCATTCTATGTATATACCACATTTTTTTCATCCATCCATCCATCTGTTGATGGACATTTAGATTGCTTCCATATTTTGGTTATTGTGAATAATGCTGCAGTGAATATGGGAGTGAAGATATCTCTTTGAGATTCTGATTTCAATTCCTTTGGATATATATCCAAAAGTGGGGTTACTGGATCATACAGTTTTATTTTTAATTTTTGAGGATCCTCCACACTATTTTTCATTGTGACTACACCAATTTACATTGCCACCAACAGTGAGAATTCCCTTTTCTCCACATCTTTGTCAACACTTATCTTTGGGGTTTTTTGTTTTGTTTTGTTTTAATAATAGCCATCCTTACAAGTGTAAGGTGATATTTCTTTGTGGCTTTGATTTGCATTTCCCTAATGATTAGTAACATTGATCACCTTTTCACATACCTATTGGCTATTTGTATGCCTTCTTAGGAGAAATATCTGTTCAGTTCTTTGCTCAGCTGGACAGTTATATTATACACAAAAATCAACAAAAAATGGATTAAAGACTTCAATGCAAGATCTGAAACTATAAAACTCCTAGAAGAAAACATAGGGGAGGGACTTCCCTCATGGTGCAGTGGTTAAGACTCCACCTGCCAATGCAGGGGACACGGGTTGGATCCCTGGTCCAGGAAGATCCCACATGCCATGGAGCAACTAAGCCCATGCACCACAACTACTGAGCCTGCACTCTAGAACCCACATGCCACAACTACTTAGCCTGCATGTCACAACTACTGAAGCCTGTGCACCTAGAGCCCATGTTCTGCAACAAGAGAAGCCATCACAATGAGAAGCAGGTGCACTGCAATGAAGAGTAGCCCCCACTGGCCGTGATGAGAGAAAGCCCACGTGCAGCAGCAAAGACCCAACGCAGCCAAAAATAAATAAATTAAATAAATAATTTTTTTAAAAAACATAGGGGAAAATCTTCTTGACATTGGTCTGGGCAATGATGTCTTAGATATAACACCAGAAGCACAGGGGACAGACGCAAAAGTAGATGAGTGGGACTACAACAAACTGAAAATCTTCTACACAGCAAAGGAAGCAATCAATGAGATGAAAAAGCAACCTGAGACACTTTCAGGGGATCTATGATCTCAAAATTGTTTTTGTAATAACATCAAAAAATTATTTGCCTTTTCCAGTGTGTTTGTGCACTGATGATGCAAAGGAACAGTGGGTAAAACTACTGAAGCCATATCATAAATCAGGGTTGTGGCAACAAACTCTCATAATAGTTGTTTTCTTCACCTCCACACACTCACAAAAATATAAAATAACATAGGGCAAAATGCCAATTTCACTTAAGTATATTTGTGGTGATATTTATCAGTGAAATATTAATACCTTTGTTAAATTTTAACACATATATTTTAATATTCTGTGTGATAAAATGGAAGTGTGTATAAAGCACTTATGCTACAATGCTTGTAGGATGACTGTCTCCAGGGAAAGCACTTAGGTGATACTTAAGTTTCAGGCTGAAGCAGCCAATTTTTTCACAGAAAAAACAGTGGGAAAAACACTGATAAAATACTGTGGTTATTCAAATTGTACATTTGGCAGACATTTTCTTGAAAACAAAGCAAACCTGTCATTTGTGTCAGTCACTTTGAAGTCACCTTCCCAATATTTAAAGACTCTTATGATGGATGGGTAGTGATTTTTTTAGTATTTTTTAAAAATTTTATGTAATGAAATGTGTCAATATTTAGAAGATACATAACTCAGTAAACCAATACTTTCTAAATGTCCAGTGCATGATGTTACAAATCATACTTGGTTAAAAATTGCCATTCACAGTGCAAGATAACACAGTAGCCTTTAATGTAACAGAATACAAAACGATCATTGATACGTATTCCTATTTCACATTATAACTAGGCTTTAAGGAGCTACCACATGGGTAGTTTTGGTGTAGTCTCAAATGAGAATATACAAAATGAATTTAAAAGTCTACTAAAACATTCCTTCTTTTACTTACATAACTCCATGAAGGCAGATTTTCTTCATATATTTTAGCCAAAAACAACATATTTTACTAGATTTAATACAGAAGCAGATAGAATTCAGCTAACTTTTATTAATCTACACATTAAAGAGATTTTCACACTTGTAAAACAGTGCAACTCTTCTCACTATTTCTTTGTCTAGAAATAAAGTTATTTTTGTAAATATAGGCAAAAAAAAAAAAAAGCACTCCTTCCTGTGGCTGTAAAATACTCCACTTCATATCTGTTGCTCAAAACCACCCAGTCTCACAATCAATGAGTCAGGAAAATGACAAATAATAATTTAAAACTAATATATACAGTCAGCCTGCTTAAGGTCTTACATTATACTGCTAATGGAACCAAGAAGAGAAAGTAATGGAACCTACTATTTAATATTCCTATACTATATTTTAGTAAGGAAAAATAAAATTGCCCTCTTTCAAGGATGAATAACCAATAAAAACCATAAAACCATGGCAGTATAAAATAATGATGGCATATTAGAGCTAGAAGACAAGTTTACTTAAAATAAACTTAATCAGATCAGAAATGACAGAGTAAGAATCTTCAAAAATCCTCTCCTCTATAAAAGCAAAGAGAAACTGGCAAAAATGGTCAGAAATGACTTTTTTAAAACTCTAGAAATTAACAAAAGCTTGCACCAATCAACAGAGCATTTCTACACAAAAATGTATGATTCAGTAAGGAGAGAGATTTTTGTGACATTTTAAATTATCCTAATCCCATCCCCTTCTTCCCAATCTATTATAGCCTCTAAAATTCACAGCCACCACTTATGGTGAAAACCAGCAGCCTAATAAATACGAGGGGTCAGACCATGGTTGGAGCACTTTTAAATCCCCATTTTTAAGCAATTTTTATTATATTTCCTGACCAGCAAGTCCCTAGAAAAACCTATTTATAAGCCTTGTCTTTATGTAACCTCACAGAGAACTCACCCATTGCAAAGAGTCTTTTCCCTGGGAACATTTGTTGAAAATAATCAGTGGCAATTATTTTACATTGTAGTTGCCTTGTACAGTGATAACAACAAACTAACAAAAAAACATGAAAGAAAAATCTGGAAAATAAAACAACCATAAGAGGCTTTGGAAATTTCAGGTACATTCCTGAGAATGTAGAAGACCACACACATGTACAGGGCTGTGAATAAAATAAAAATTAAAAAAAAACAGAAAAAACCTGAGAAGGCCCAAACCTATCATTTCTGGCTAGCCAAGAGGTTCTTCACAACAAAGTGAAGGCTAAGGCAGAATTGTAAACTGCTTCTTTGAATGTTGATACAGAGAGCACTTCAACAAGATTAGGAGATGGATCATTTCCAGGAATTTAAAGAAATAAATGCCTGGTCATTTGCTGACCACTAAGCTAGTTAAGCAGTGACCTCACTGGCCACTCATGAGAAGGACCCTAGACACCACAGAATTAGTTCAATAAGGTTGCTAAACAAAATTTTAAAAAGCAACAATAAAAACAAGCACTAAGACAACAAACGCTGGGGAGGAATAAGAATTTGATTTTCTGAGTTGTCATTTTATATAAAATAAATAGTTTTCAAAAAATAAATTACCAGACAAAGAAAAAAAGTCAATAGAAACTGTCTCTGAGGAAGCCCATACATTAAACATACTAAACAAATTCTTAAAATCAACAATTTTAAATGTGTTCAAAGAACTAAACTCAGTATAAAACATTAAAGGAAAGTATGAGAATCATGTCTCATCGAATAGAGAACATCAATAAAGAGACAGAAATTACTAAAAAGAAACTAATAGAAATTTTGCAGTTAAAAAGTACAATAACTAAAGAGAAAATGTGACTGGATGAACTCAACAGCAGAAACATCAGATTTTAACAGGCAGAAAAAAAAATAAGTAAACTTGAAAATAGGTAAAATGAGATTATCCAGTCTAAGGAGAGAAAAAATGAAGAAAAGTAAACAAGGCCTTAGAGACCTGTAAGACAATCAAGGATACTGCCTATGCATAATGGGAATCCAATAAGGAGAGAAGAGGGATAGAAAGGGACAGAAAGAATATTTGAAGAAATAATAGAAGAAAACTGTCCAAATTTATGAAAAATGTTAATACACATCCACAAAGCTTCAAAAAAAATACCCTCAAAGTGGGAAAAACTCAAGGATATCTACACTAACACACATCATAATCATAATCAAACTGTTGAAAGACAAAGACAAAGAGAGATTCTTGAAAGAAACAAAAGAGAAGTGACTCATCACAAACAAAGCATCCTCAGTAAGATTAACAGCTGATTTCTTATCATAAATCATCAAGATAAAGTGGTATAAAATATTCAAGGCACTGAAAGGAAAGGGATATCAACCAAGAAAAAATTTTTTAATTAATTAATTAATTAAAAAAAATTTTTGGCTGTGTTGGATCTTCACTGCAGCACACAGGCTTTCTCTCATTGCAGCAAATGGAAGCTACTCTTCATTGCAGTGCATGGGAACATTTTCTCATTGTGGTGGCTTCTCTTGTTGCACAGCACAGGCTCTAGGCACGCGGGCTTCAGTAGTTGTGGCTCACAGGCTCTAGAGCACAGGCTCAGTAGTGGTGGAGCACAGGCTTAGTTCCTCCATGGCATGTGGGAGCATCCCAGACCAGGGCTCAAACCCACGTCCCCTGCATTGGCAGGTGGATTCTTAACCATTGTGCCACCAGGGAAGTCCAACCAAAAATTTTATAACCAACAAAACTGTTTTATGAAAATAAAAGAGAAATTAAGGTAATGCTAGATAAAAAAAAGCTAAGAAAATTTGTGACTAGCAGACTATCCTACAAGAAATACCAAAGGGAGTCCTTTAAACTGTAATGAAAGAATATTATATAATAACTAAAATCTACATAAAGAAATAGAGTATTGGTAATGATAACTACATAGGCATATATAAAAGACAACATAAATATATATTTTCTTTGTTACACTTTTTTCCTCTAATCTGATTTAAAAGACAACTGCATAAAGGAATAATTATAAATCTATATTGATTGTAATGTTGTGTATAAAGATGTAATTTGTATAACAATGCAGCACAAAGAAAGAGGAGGGAATACAGCCTACACAGTAGCAAAGTTTTTGTATATTATGAATTTAAGTTGTTATTAATCCAAATTAAAGATTGTTTTAAATTAAGATATTACTGTAATCCGCATGGCAACCAGTAGGAAAATAACCCAAAAAAATAGTAAAAATATGATAAGGGAGATACCCTCATCCACCAGAGGGCACATGGTAGAAGCAAGAAGAACTACAGTCCTGCAGCCTGTGGAACAAAAACCACATTCACAGAAAGACAGACAAGATGAAAAGGCAGAGGGCTGTGTACCAGATGAAGGAACAAGATAAAACCCCAGAAAAACAACTAAATGAAGTGGAGATAGGCACCTTCCAGAAAAAGAATTCAGAATAATGATAGTGAAGAAGATCCAGGGCCTCGGAAAAACAATGGAGGCAAAGATGGAGAACATGCAAGAAATGTTTAACAAAGACCTAGAAGAATTAAAGAATAAACAAACAGAGAAGAATAATACACTAACTGAAATGAAAACTACACTAGAAGGAAATCAATAGCAGAATAACTGAGGCAGAAGAACGGATAAGTGACCTGGAAGACAGAATGGTGGAATTCACTGCTGCGGAACAGAATAAAGAAAAAAGAATGAAAAGAAATGAAGACAACCTAAGACACCTCTGGGACAACATTAAACGCAACAACATTCGCATTACAAGGGTCCCAGAAGGAGAAGAGAGAGAGAAAGGACCAGAGAAAATATTTGAAAAGATTATAGTCGAAAACTTCCCTAACATGGGAAAGCAAATAGTAATCAAATTTGCAAAAATTAAAGACAAAGAAAAATTATTGAAAGCAGCAAGGGAAAAACGACAAATAACATACAAGGGAACTCCCATAAGGTTAACAGCTGATTTCTCAGCAGAAACTCTACAAGCCAGAAATGAGTGGCATGATATACTGAAAGTAATGAAAGGGAAGAACCTACAACCAAGATTACTCTATGCAGCAAGGATCTCATTCAGATTTGATGGAGAAATCAAAAGTTTTACAGATAAGCAAAAGCTAAGAGAATTCAGCACCACCAAACCAGCTCTACAACAAACGCTAAAGGAACTTCTCTAACTGGGAAACACAAGAGAAGAAAAGGACCTACAAAAACAAACCCAAAACAATTAAGAAAATAATCATAGGAACATACATATCGATAATTACCTTAAACATGAATGGATTAAATGCTCCAACCAAAAGACACAGGCTTGCCGAATGGATACAAAAACAATACCCATATATATGCTGTCTACAAGAGACCCACTTCACACCTAGGGACACATACAGACTGAAAGTGAGGGTAATGGAAAAAGATATTCCATACAAATGGAAATCAAAAGAAAGCTGGAGTAGCTATACTCATATCACAAAAAATAGAGTTTAAAATAAAGAATATACAAGAGACAAGGAAGGACACTACATAATGATCAAGGGATCAATCCAAGAAGAAGATATAAAAATTATAAATACATATGCACCCAACGTAGGAGCACCTCAATACATAAGGCAACTGCTAACAGCTATAAAAGAGGAAATTGACAGTAACACAGTAATAGTGGGGGACTTTAACACCTCACTTACACCAATGGACAGATCATCCAAAACAAAAATAAATAAGGAAACAGAAGCTTTAAATGACAGAATAGACCAGATAGATTTAACTGATATTTATAGGACATTCTATCCTAAAACAGCAGGTTACAGTCTCTTCTCAAGTGCACACGGAACAATCTCCAGTATATATCACATCTTGGGTCGCAAACCAAGCCTCAGAAAATTTAAGAAAATTGAAATCATATCAAGCATCTTTTTGGACCACAACGCTAAGAGATTAGAAATGAATGACAGGGGGAAAAAAACGTAAAAAACACAAACACATGGAGGCTAAACAATACGTTACTAAATAACCAAGAGGTCACTGAAAGAATCAAAGAGGAAATCAAAAAATTCCTAGACACAAATGACAATGAAAACACGACGATCCAAAACCTATGGGATGCAGCAAAAGCAGTTCTAAGAAAGAAGATTATAGCTATACAAGCCTACCTCAAGAAACAAAAATCTCAAGTAAACAATCTAAACTTACACCTAAAGGAACTAGAGAAAGAAGAACACACAAAGCCAAAAGTTAGCAGAAGGAAAGAAATCATAAAGATCAGAACAGAAATAAATGAAATACAAACAAACAAAACAATAGCGAAGATCAATAAAACTAAAGGCTGGTTCTTTGAGAAGATAAACAAAATTAATAAACCATTAGCCAGACTCATCAAGAAAAAGCGAGAGAGGGCTCCCCTGGTGGCACAGTGGTTGAGAGTCCGCCTGGCGATGCAGGGGACATGGGTTCGTGCCCCGGTCCAGGAAGAACCCACATGCCGTGGAGCGGCTGGGCCCGTGAGCCATGGCCACTGAGCCTGCACATCGGGAGCCTGTGCGTCCAGAGCCCGTACTCCACAACGGGAGAGGCCACAACAGTGAGAGGCCCACGTACTGGAAAAAAAAAAAAAAAAAAAGGAAAAAGAGCGGACTCAAATCAATAAGATTAGAAATGAAAAAGGGGAAGTTACAACAGACACCACAGAAATACAAAGCATCCTAAGAGACTACCACAAGCAACTCTATGCCAATAAAATGGACAACCTGGAAGAAATGGACAAATTCTTAGAAAGGAATAACGTTCCAAGACTGAACCAGGAAGAAACAGAAAATATGAACAGACCAATCACAAGTAATGAAATTGAAACAGTGATTTAAAATCTTCCAACAAACAAAAGTCCAGGACCAGATGGCTTCACAGTTCAATTCTATCAAACATTTAGAGAAGCACTAACACCCATCCTTCTCAAACTCTTCCAAAAAATTGCAGAGGAAGGAACACTCCCAAACTCATTCTATGAGGCCACCATCACCCTGATACCAAAACCTGACAAAGATACTACAAAAAAAGAAAATTACAGACCAATATCATTGATGAATATAGAAAATCCTCAACAAAATGTTAGCAAACAGCATCCAACAACACATTAAAAGGATCATGCACCACGATCAAGTGGGATTTATCCCAGGGATGCAAGGATTCTTCAAAATACGCAAATCAATGAATGTGATACACCATATTAAGAAATTGAAGAAGAAAAACCATATGATCATCTCAACAGATCCAGAAAAAGCTTCTGACAAAATTCAACACCCATTTATGATAAAAACTCTCTAGAAAGTGGGCATAGAGGGAACCTACCTCAACATAATAAAGGCCATATATGACAAACCCACAGCAAACATCATTCTCAATGGTGAAAAACTGAGAGCATTTCTTCTAAGATCAGGAAAAAGACAGGATGTCCACTCTCACCACTATTATTCAACAAAGTTTTGAAAGTCCTAGCCATGGCAATCAGAGAAGAAAAAGAAATAAAAGGAATACAAATTGGAGAAGACGAAGTAAAACTGTCACTGTTTGCAGATGACATGATACTATACATAGAGAATCCTAAAAATGCCACCAGAAAACTACTAGAGCTAATCAATGAATTTGGTAAAGTTGCAGGATACAAAATTATACACAGAAATCTCTTGCATTCCTATACACTAATGATGAAAAATATGAAAGAGAAATTAAGGAAACACTGCCATTTACCATTGCAACAAAAAGAATAAAATACCTAGGAATAAACCTGTCTTGGGAGACAAAAGACCTGTATGCAGAAAACTATAAGACACTGATGAAAAATTAAAGATGATACCAACAGATGGAGAGATATACCATGTTCTTGGATTGGAAGAATCAATATTGTGAAAATGACTATACTACCCAAAGCAATCTACAGATTCAATGCAATCCCTATCATATTACCAATGGCATTTTTTACAGAACTAGAACAAAAAATCTGAAAATTTGTATGGAAACACAAAAGACCCCAAATAGCCAAAGCAGTCTTGAGGGAAAAAAACAGAGCTGGAGGAATCAGACTCCCTGACTTCAGACTATACTACTAAGCTACAGTAATCAAGACAGTATGGTACTGACACAAAAACAGAAACATAGATCAATGGCAGAAGATAGAAAGCCCAGAGATAAACCCACACACCTATGGTCAACTAATCTATGACAAAGGAGACAAAGATATACAATGGAGAAGAGACAGTCTCTTCAGTAAGTGGTGCTGGGAAAACTGGACAGGTACATGTAAAAGAATGAAATTAGAACACTCCCTAACACTATACATGAAAATAAACTCAAAATGGATTTGAGACCTAAATGTAAGACCAGACACTATAAAGCTCTTAGAGGAAAACATAGGAAGAACACTCTTTGACATAAATCAAAGCAAGATCTTTTTTGATCCACCTCCTAGAGTAATGGAAATAAAACCAAAAATAAACAAATGGGACCTAATGAAACTTCAAAGCTTTTGCACAGCAAAGGAAACCATAAACAAGACAAAAAGAGAACCCTCATAATGGGAGAAAATATTTGCAAATGAATCAATGGACAAAGGATTAATCTCCAAAATATATATAAAGCTCATGCAGCTCAATATTAAGAAAACAAACAACCCAATCCAAAAATGGGCAGAAGACCTAAATAGACATTTCTCCAAAGAAGACATACAGATGGCCAAGAAGCACATGAAAAGCTGCTCAACATCACTAATTATTATTAGAAATGCAAATCAAAACTACAATGAGATATCACCTCACACCAGTTAGAATGGGCATCATCAGAAAATCTACAAACAACAAATGCTGAAGAGGGTGCGGAGAAAAGGGAACTCTCTTGCACTGTTGGTGGGGATGGAAATTGATAAAGCCACTATGGAGAACAGTATGGAGGTTCCTTAAAAAACTAAAAATAGATTTACCATATGATCCAGCAATCCCACTACAGGGCATATACCCTGAGAAAACCATAATTCAAAAAGACACATGCACCCCAATGTTCCTTGCAGCACTATTTACAATAGCCAGGTCATGGAAGCAACCTAAATGCCCATCGACAGATGAATGGATAAAGAAGTTGTGGTATATATATACAATGGACTATTACTCAGCCATAAAAAGGAATGAAATTGACTCATTTGTTGAGATGTGGATGGATCTAGAGACTGTCATACAGAGTGAAGCAAGTCAGAAAGAGAAAAACAAATATCATATATTAACGCATGTATGTGGAACCTAGAAAAATGGTACAGATGAGCCAGTTTGCAGGGCAGAAGTTGAGACACTGACATAGAGAACAGACATATGGACACCAAGGGGGGAAAACTGTGGTGGGGTGGGGATGGTGGTGTGCTGAATTGGGCGATTGGGATTGACATGTGTACACTGATGTGTGTAAAATTGATGACTAATAAGAACCTGAAGTATAAAAAAACAAACAAAGAAAACAACTAAGGCTAAACTTTCATTGGGTTATTTGTATGGAAATATGTTAATATAAATGTTTCAGACATTATATGAAATTTCTAAAAATCTTATATGTTCTCGTATAATGTTATAAGTCTTAATTCTAGTTATTACTTTAAAATGTATATCTCAGAAATAACTAAAAAAGTATAAGGGAATTAATATGGTAAACTAAAATATGTATTTAACACAAAAGAAGGAATTAGTGGGAGAATAGAATGACAAAAAAGACATAAAAGATATAGAAAACAAATAGCAAAGTGGTCAATGTAAATCCTACCTATCAATAATTACATTAAAGGGTAAAAAATTCTAATCAAAACACTGAGATTGGAAAAATGGATAGAATAAGCATCATGATACTCTATGCTGTCTACAGAGACACACTTTAATCAAAGACACAAATATCCTGAAAGTAAAAGAATGGAAAAAAGATATACTCTGCAAACAGTAAACAAAAGCAGCTAGATTTGATATACTAATATCATAAATAGGACACTTTAAGTCAAAGGTGTTATAAAGACAAATGATATTATATATTGATAGAAAGGTCAATCCCTCAAGAAGATATACAATTATAAACATATATGTGCACCTTAAAACAGAGCTCCAAAATACTTGAAGCAGAAACTGACAAAACTGAAGGAATAAATAGATGACCACAATAATAGTTGGAGACTTCAATACCCTACTTTCAATAATGCATATAACAACAAGAGAGAAGATCAACAAGGAAATAGAAGGCTTGAGCAACATTATAATTAGACCAACTAGCCTTAATAGACATCCATATGCTATTTCAAGCAACAGCCAAATACACATTCTTTGCAAGTGAACATGGAACAGAATAGACCATATGTTAGGCCATAAAACAAATCTCAATAAATTTAAAAGCATTAAAATATACACAGTACAGCTTCTGATCATAATGAAATTAAACTGGAAATCAGTGAAGATTGAATTCTGGGACATTCACACATATGTGAATATTAAGCAACATGATCCCAAATAATCCATAGGTCAAAGAATAAATCACAAGGGAAATGAGAAAATACTACTTTGAGATGAATAAAAATGAACACAAAGATACCAAATTTATGGAATGCAAGTTAGGCAGTACATAGAGAAAAACTTATAGATGTAAACAGCTGAATTAAAGATAAGAAAGATATCAAATTAATAACCTAAACTTCTACCTTAATAAACCAGAAACATGAAGAGTAAATTAAAGCCAAAGTGAGCAGAACAATAAAGATTAGACTGGAGGCAAATGAAAAAGAATATAGAATAGACAAAATCAACAAAACTAAAAGTAGGTTCTCTGAAAAGATCAACAAGTTTAGTTAGACCTAAGAGGAAAAGGAGAGAAGATTCAAAACACTGAAACCAGGAATGAAAGAGGGAGTATTAATTCTAATCTTACAGAAATATAAAGCATAATAAGGAAACACCATGAACAATGGTGTGCCAACAAATTAGAAAACCTAAATGAAGTGGATAAATTCCTAAAACATGGAAACTACTAAAAATGACTCAAGAAAAAATAGAAGATCTGAATAGACCTGTAACAAGTAAAGAGACTGAGTTACTAAAAAAAACTTTCCACAAAGGACATCCAAATGGAACAAATGGCTTCAACGGTGAATACTACCAAAAGTTTAAAAACTAATTAATGCCAATACTTCACTAAGTCTTCCAAAATATAGAAAAGGAGGAAATACTTCCCCACTCATCCTATCAGAAATACATTACTCTGATTCCAAAACCAGACACAAATCTGTAAGAAAAAAAAAACTAAAGAACAATATACCTTATTAATATGAAAGCAAAATTCTCAATAGATACTAGAAGACCATGTCCAGCAACATGTAAAAAAGAATTATACAACATGACCAAGTGGGAGTTATTCTGGGAATGAATGACTGCTTGAATATATGGAAATAACTCAATGTCATATATAATATTAATAGAATAAAAGACAAGATCACATGACCATTTCAATACATGCAGAAAAAGCATTTGAAAAAGTCAACACACCCTTTCATGATAAAAAATATCAGGAGAAAGACAAGGATCCTCCTCCTGCCATCTCTATTCAACCTTGCACTGGAGGTTCTAGCCAAGCCAATTAGCCAAGAAAATGAAAAAAAGACATTCTATTGGAAGGAAAGAAGTAAAACTATTTCTACCCACAGATAAGATGATGTTGTATATAGAAAATCCTAGAGAACAAAAAACAAAAACCCTTAGAGGTCATACACTACTTCAGTAAGATGTTAATATATAAGATCAGTATACAGAAATCAATTGTATTTTTATATACAGTTGACCCTTGGACAATGCTGGGGTTAGAAACACCAGCCCCCTCCACCCACTCACAGCTGAAAATCTGAGTACAAGTTTATAGTTGGTTCTCCATATCCACGGTTCTGCATCTGCAGATTCAACCAAGGATCATGTAGTACGGTAGTACATATTTATTGAAAAAAATTGCAGTAAGTTATTTAAAGGTCAATTGTCTACTAGAACTCCAAATCATACTTATAAAGATTTAAATTCAAGAGCATTCCAAGTGTATTCCCTGAATTGCCAACTCACAATATCATAATCTGAGAATTGGAAGAGATCCATGAATTTATAGTTGATTCCAAGTGCAAAGACCCTATACTATGTTTTAGGAGAGTTATCCAAAATATTATAACTGAATTAGGGATGAATTTGGGACTTTCTTTTTTTTTCCTTTTCCATTATGGTTTATTACAAGATATTGAACATAGTTCCCTATGCTATACAATAGGACTTTGTTGTTTAGTCTATATATAATAGTTTGCATTTGCTAGTCCCAAGCTCCTCAAATGCTTCGCACAAAAGGGGAAATTTCAAGGGAAATAATCCACTCATAATTTAAAATAATTTGTATAGGAAAAAAACATAAAATAACAGAACTTGAATATTTCTTATTACCACCTGTAAGGTGGATTCTACTGTATTGTTATGTGGTGACATAATTCGACCTGGCAGAAACTAAATACCCTGACTATATCATTATACATTTCCATGTGCTTTCACAATATTAATTGCTTGTTATGTTTCTCCTTGAAGCCAAATATCAAGTTTCATAAGCGGGACAAATAGTTTTCCATTTGAAGTGAACTTATCTATGTAAGCTAAAATAAAGTACAATGGGTTGTTTTTTTTTTTGGCAAAATGATGTTAATATTACTGAATTTATAATTTGTTTTGTCATCTTGTCACAGAACAATGACTACATTCCTTTATTTCCCATTCAAAAGGAGTATAATTGTTGTTAAAAATTCATCTTTAAATACTTCACTCCATAATTAAGCACCACCAAAGAAAACCCAGTCACTTGCCAATATAAACGTTCTTCTGTTTACATGCCCAGCCCTTCAGAGTAAGTAAATTGCTCAATAAATATTTTCCTTATTTTTATGAAGGCCCTACATGTTTTTTAACCTTTTTTCATATCTCTAAGGTAGAATTAATTTGATAAATAGACAAGATCGTAAAGATGACAATTTTTAAGGTGATACTGACATAAAGACTGACAGGTCTAACATTCTCAGAATTCGCATGTGGCATCAAAATTTTATATCACTCAGACTTTTCCTTTGAGAAGCAAAGCTGAAGATAATTAATATTGAACGTGGTAAGAAATCCTCTTTGTCCTTTTTCACTTAAATACATTCTAATTTATGAAAAGGGAAAAGAGTGGAGATTTTTCATGTTTTCATCTTACTAGGGGAGCCTTCCTACTTTCTCTAATTGCACTAAAGAACTAAAGATAAATGTTCACAAAATCAACATGACTGATTACAGAGGGAGCTTATTTAGTGCCTAGAAGCAATTTGAGTATAATAGAGTAGAGATGCCATTTCTTCAAATGAGTTCTTTAATGAGCCTTTGTCTCACAACTTAATCGTGCTTTTTACTTTATTCCCCAAGATGTTCCGGTGTCTTTCGTGCAGACCACAGGGAATATGTCTACCTGGAAAAATTCTAAAGTAACTCATCTTAAGTAATAGAAGAAAAAGCAGGTGTTATTTTGGAAGATTACTTTTGAAAAGGGCCTTTTACCTATTCACAGAATACTCAAATAATTTGTTTTCAAGAATAAGACAGAGTACATTGTTTATTGGCTCTTGCAATTTCACGCAATTTTTCAAAACTGATGCAAGCAATAGTTTATTTTCTCCTAATAAAGCTACTATAGATTGTTTACAAAGTTTAAGTATACATCAACCTCATTTTACTTTCAGGTAACTACATATTGTTAAATACAGTTAAAGAGATATTAATATTCAAATACCTAAGAAAAATAATCTTAGGTCAGGGGATATATGTCTGATACTATTAAGGTTTGGGGAAAGTACAGCAAGGAGTAAATGGCATCAGAATAAAATACTTCACTGAAAAATTGCTCCTGGCAGTTTTCAATAAAATCAATTCAGAAAATAATGCTTCCTACCAATGTCTGAAGTGCAAATGGAATCCTGCTTCATTTATTTCTATTAAGCAGTCTTTTCTCTGTGTTGCACTTAATTGAACTATAGTTCCCTTCATTAAATATGCCTCTTGAACTTTTCATTTTTGAAAAATGCTGTTCTCCCAACCACAGTAAATGTGAGAAGGAGAAATCAAATATTTTTAGGAAATACAAGATGTGTGCATGGGTTGATTTTTTTATACTTAAGAAAATAAAGAAAAATATTAAAAGATTTATATTTGTATAACTCACATGAATCACTTCCAAGTTTCCCTGTATTGCAAGCCTCATCAACGTATTATAGAATCTTGACTGATGACAGTATAAGGCTTCATTGCTTGATATGTCATTCACACCTTTACCTCAAACATCTCCTACTGGGTGGAAGGTCTCTTCACATCTTAGGCCATAATTCTTTGAAATTTTTTGTTTGTTTGTATGTCAGTTACTAGAGCAAGCTCTTTCCTTGAGGAAGCCCACAGTAACTTTGAGTGTATCTTCATTTGGTTATTGGCTCATCAGGTCTCAAACAGCGCTTTTTGTCTCTTTCTCCAACACTCTAATCAACTCAGAAAATTCTGCCAAATCCTACTCCCCATCAAGAAAAAAAAAAAGTCAAAAGAAACATTGTGAATCTCTAAGAGAGTAAGATTACAAACTAGCCACAATCCTTCATAAAAAGCCATTTTGAGTCAAACCAAGGGAATATATGCTGACAGTAATGGGCTTCTTCTCAGAATACAATCTCAGGTCTGCTATAAGATACAAATGAATGAACATTCAATATCCCCAAGTTTCTTCTGCTTAGCTTGGCTAAAGTGACTACAGGTTTAAACCATGAGATGCATATGCGCTAAACACCCACCACTGCCACAGTGAAATGTCAGTAAGGCAACTACAGAATATGACCTTGGAAAAATATTACTTTCTGATGTTCCCTCTAAGCTATTCCTAAAATACACATCAAAATGCACTGCTGAAAAATATATACTATTAATTTGGTTTGTCTCGATTAATTTACTTGGAGTTTATGAGACTTCTTAGATCTACTGCATGATGTCTTCTAAAAATTTTGACACATATCAGCAATGATTTCTTCAAATAGTGCACGTGTCTGATTTTTCTCTCCTTTCTGCAATTCCACCAGCAAAGTTTACGTTTTTCTCACTACGTCATTATATGTGATCTCTTTTATACTTTTTTTCTTCTGATTTATATTCCCATTTCTGAATTCCTTCTTCATTTGCATTGCATCTCCTCTTAGAAACCATCCTTTAATATATTAATTAATGATACTGTAGTTTTCAATTGTAAAGTTTTCAATTTTAAAAGTAGTTTACAATTCTCTCCGAAATTTTCAATCATTTCTTTTCTACCCTTGAAAGAAAGCTGAGTTATTTTAAAGTCTGCACCTTTATGATCTAGGGTACTTTGTAAATCTGTTTCTATTGTCTGCTTTTTGCTGTGTCATTGATGATGTCTTGTGCCTGCTTCCTTTTTTATGTCAGACATTATATTTGTAAAACTGTTGTAGAAATTACTCGAGGCCTAGAATCTCACCTTTCTTCAGAGAGGAATTATGCTGTTTTTGTTAGGTACTTGGACAGACTGGCAATCTGAGTTCACCTCAATTCAATTCCAAAGATTAAAATGATTCCAAGTTGAGCTGCAGTTCCTGCAAAGGTCTATCTACTTCTGGTTCACCTTTTCTTCAAAGGTATAGTTTTTCAGGTCCCAACTAAAAGTAATGGGTATTCACAAGGCCACTGATTTTGGTAGACTTGAATTCCAAACCCTATTACACCAGCTCTGTGAGACTCTCAAAAGCAAAACTCAGCTTTTCATCTACTACCACAAAATTATCAACACCTCAAAGGGATGTGATCCCAAATGCCAGGATTTGCCAGTATTGGTTTCCTTTTCTCTTCTCCTTGAATTCTGAGCTGGTATTTCTTCATTAGTTCTCTGATGCCTTTTTAAGTAGAATTTGCTTGTTTGTTTAATCCAACTTTCAGTTATCCTCAGCAGAGGATTGTCTAAATTATCAAGGCTTTTGTTATTACAAATACTATTACCTAAAGTAGTGTCTGTAACATTTTTTAGTACTTACAAGTATTATTAATATTATTATTACTACTACTCTAATACATGCCTTTTAACTTTCTTACTGGCTTTCAAGATTTTTTTCCTTTGTTATTGCCTTGCATCAAATCTGTCTCTATACTGCTACCAGGGTGATACTGAAAATCCAATAATGCCACTTCCATGTTTAAATTCTGAGTAACTTCAGTTTTGATAGATAACATTATATAGAAATAATACAAAGGATGAACATGGAAGTAAAATAAACCTCATTTCAAATCCTTGCTCTAACAATAGTTATATAAACTTGGGAAAGTTAAGTTCTCATCTCCATTTGTCTAAACTCTAAAAGTTAGCATGATATTAACACTGAGCATATAAAGTTGTTTTGAAGATTAAGTAAGAAATAAAGTATTTAGTATAGAGAATATTAATGAGATACATAGCACTTAGTATCATGTTGCAAGAATTCAGTAGATATGAGGAGTTCTCTTATGTCTGAAGTACCTCTGACTGCACAAACATTCCATAATGTCTCTTCTCTCCATTTCTTTTCACATATTATTCCACCCTTTACTTTGGACAAAAGCCAGAAGAAAAATAGAAATAAATGGGTTTTTTCTCATCTTTTAAATTACTTGGAGAGCCAAACACTCTCTTCTCTGGCTCAAACTATTCATAGGCTTCCTACCCATGACCAATTCTTTTAGATTACAGGTGGAAAATCAGGCCAAGGAAAACATGATAATAATGGAAATACACATGATTTATCATGATAGAGGGCCATATCATTAAATAAGAGTAAATAATAAAATATAAGCTATTTTCCAACAAAGAAGCAGTGGCTGCAATAATACAGAGAAAGAATTCAAGTTCAAGCCAAGAAAAAAACTTTGGGGGCATCTATCATGGAAAAAGTATGATGTATTTTAACAAAAGAGGAAAAACTAAGCATAGGATGCAAATTGTATACAATTAAGACTCAAACTGAATGTTTAAGTGAATTGTAACTGCTTTAGAAAAAAATCAAATTGCCCTGCAAGTTCTGATAATTTTCTATCACCTTAGAGAAAAATAAAATGTGATTTCCAAACTAACAGAAAGGGCAACTCTACTAAAAACAGAACAATGGAGACAATTGGCTGACTGCAAATTGTATGTTATTTAATTAACTTGTATTATAAATGTATAAATTTTCTATAAAATGTGAATGTATTTATACCCAAAGGAGGAAATATTAAAAACTATGTCTGAAATAATGTCATCTCTCAGAAAATTTTCATCAAATGCACAACTTCCTAACATGTCTACATGATTAACACCATCCTAAACCCTTTCTTTGGCTTTCAGATGTTTAGTGCCTCCTTCTCATCTAATCCTTCAAATCAGTCATCCTTCCTTGTTGTCCTTTAACCTGTTACCTTCCTTACCTTTCCTTTACCCTTGATTCTAATCAAGACATATTTGGAATCTCAATAAGCTTAAAATAAGAGAATAATAAGTAAAGGACACACAAAGATATAAAGGTGATCTTTAAATAAACTTAATCCTGCCATACTGAAGTAGATGAAGTAATTGAAGATTTTTAAATCTGGCAACACAATCTAAACGTCTTGAACATAATTTTCCAGAAAATAACTAGTTCAAATCTGTTGGATAGCCTGGAGAGAGGCTTTAGTCATCAGATGCTCTGAGTACCACACACTGAGTGAGATGGATACGCACTTACTTGGCTAATGAGTTCACCTTCAAACTCAGAAAACTCAATCTGAAGTAAATTACCAGGCAACTACCTCTGCAGCCATAGAAAAGAAGTAAAATATTAATAAATTGCAAACCAAAGAAATATTACGCACTACCAAATAACCATATTTCATCACTTCTAAGACCTTGTCAATTTTAGGATACTTTATTGTTGATATTTCACTAACAATTTTTTAAAACTGGCAACTCATATATGACATATCTTTGATTCCATGATACATCCTGATTTCAAAGATGTTAAATATGAAAAAAAATGTATATCTTCAAAAATTAAAATGTGGCATTCTTTATTTTATTTACTGGCCTTCGCTTTTGCCTCGTGAAACAAAGGGAAGTCCCAGTCTCAATCCTAGAATTTCTATTTTCGAAATCCACATAAGCAGAAAATGACTTTACAAATGCAGACACAGAAGCCCAAAAAGTGACTTGATCTGACATTGGAATTGTAGGCACTGGAGATACAGCAGTTACAAAAACAGAAAAGAAAAATTGCCTTTGTCTTTTGAGAGCTAACAGTCGTGTGTGTGTGTGTGTGTGTGTGTGTGTGTGTGTGTGTGTGTGTGTGTTTACTGTATTGGTTCTCAATATCCTATTTAATTCTATCAGTGAACTTACTTCTTTGTACTCCTATGGCAACTTTAGCTCTTGTAAACTGTACTGATTACTCACCTCTCTCTTGGGACCATTTTTTCTATCGTCTTTCCTTCTGTCCACTTCACACTCCACTGACTATATTTTCTGATAAAAATCTGAAAGGACTAAAAAAAAAAATCTGAAAGGACTGAACTATCAATTCTCTCAGAAAGAAAAAGAAAATTTACAAAAAGAGATGAGAAATCTCCCAGCCACATATTTTCTTGTAGAAATCAGAACAAAAGAATGATCTTGTCCATTTCATTAAATTCTAGGGATAACTCATGCCAAGATTTAGAAGCCATTACTCCATTGATTGCAACCACTAAACCTGTACTCTAGCAAAAATATATTTATTAAACAGCCACTATTTTCAGATATGACCACAACTCCTTTGGTACTACCAAGAAAGAAAAAATACCCTATTAAAATCTGAAAGGACACTGGTCTCTATTTGAATACAGCAATTGTCTTATTGCAAAGCATTTCTGAAGGACAAATTATGTACACCTTTCTTAAAATAACCTAAGACAGTCATTTTCTGTAGACAGAAACAGCTTTAGAATAAATAAATAACAAAGGTTTGCAGTGACTGGTTGGTGTGTTGGGCAGCGTGTGGTGACTTTTCTTGAATCTACGTCTCCAAAGTCCTTACATAAAACTAAAAAACTATTAGTTTTATATCAAACAATTGAGGAGTGTAGCTGATGGAGCTCATGGGGAAGAAGAGAACAGCCTAAAGAGTATCTGGGTGCACACTGCTCTCTAGAATGAAAATGGTATCAAAAACATCCTCGAACCATCATCACAGATGTAGCAAAGTGCAGTTCATTTATGTGGAACCCATAGCATATGATGTGCTCCTATGAAGGAGCACACATACAATCAATTCAGATAAAAGGTAGTAAGATAGTTCCAATGGGGAGGAGGCCTTCTTCAAAAAAAAATGTTCTCTAATAAATTTTAAAATCAAAATTATTAAATACAAGGATCTGTTTCTAAAACTTTAGTTCTTATTCATTTTTACTTTAAAGTGCCTTTTCAATACCCATAGATCTATATTTTCTTACTTTACTTTCAATTTAATATTAATCAATCATATAAGTCTTTAGGGCAACATAAAAGGAATTTAAGCATGAATAACAGCATACATGGGTAGATAGATACAGATATTATTACTAGCTGATATTAATCATGTTAAATTTTACATCAAATTGGTTTTTTATCTCTGTACAGAACAGAGCATCATACATCATGACTTACTGTTGCTTCTGGGTATAGGCACTGCAGAGTGGGTAAAAACTAGACACAGTGCCTATGGGAGATGGTAAAGAAGAAATGCCATGTATATTAAATGTAATACAAAGCTCCTGACTCTGCCCAGCTGTATCTGGCTAGAGGCAAAAATGATGGTGCTCACTTCAAGTACCTACATTGTGATGCTAAATAATCAAGTAACATGACGATTATGATTTTTTAAATTTCCTTTTTATAATTACCATCATATACCATCTGCAGTGGGATAGTAACAATAGCATTAGCTATTTCAGTATGTTTTTACATTGCCTAGCACACAAAGCCGGGGTGAAAAAAATGACGGCAATAATTTGCTTTTCTCAGAAATATAGAAGTAACTGATTTAGTTTTGTAAATCAGCTTAGTTGGAACTCTTCATAGGTAATCCAAAGAAATCTAATTCATACATCCTTCATATGTAAAGTTCTTATATGACTGAATTAATTTAGAATTTTTTAAATCAAGGACAAATGTGTATATGTGGGTTATTAATTTATTTTGCCTAAAGCATTATAAATGTATCACTTTGTATATGCAAGCTTTGCTTCAAATAAGAAAAAACAAAATGTTCTATTTAATATTGGATAATTTCTTGTGTTCATACTTCTGAACCTGCTTTAGAAATATCACTGTTTTGTTAGTTCTATGTTTTGACCGCTTTTACTATTTCAACACTGTTATGATTTTTCTCTGACTTCTTGAAAAGCTCCGCATATTTGTCATTTATATCTCTGTATTGATTATAATAAGTATTAATGAGATAGCCTCCTACACCAGAGGGCAGACAGCAGAAGCAAGAAGAACTACAATCCTGCAGCCTCTGGAACTAAAACCACATTCACAGAAAGATAGACAAGATGAAAAGGCAGAGGACTATGTACCAGATGAAGGAACAAGATAAAACCCAAGAAAAACAACTAAATGAAGTGGAGAAAAGCAACATTCCAGAAAAAGAATTCAGAATAATAGAATAATAGTGAAGATGATAGTGAAGATGATCCAGGACCTCAGAAAAACAATGGAGGCAAAGATGGAGAAGATGCAAGAAATGTTTAACAAAGACCTAGAAGAATTAAAGACAAAAAAACAAAGATGAACAATACAATAACTGAAATGAAGAATACACTACAAGGCATCAATAGCAGAATAACTGAGGCGGAAGAACGGATAAGTGAACTGGAAGACAGAATGATGGAATTCACTGCTGTGGAGCAGAATAAAGAAAAAAGAATGAAAAGGAATGAAGACAGCCTAAGAGACCTCTGGGACAACATTAAACACAACAACATTCACTTTATAGAGGTTCCACAAGGAGAAGAAAGAGAGAAAGGAGCTGAGAAAATATTTGAAGAGATTATAGTCGAAAATTTCCCTACCAGGGGAAAGGAAATAGCAACCCAAGTCCAGTAAGGACAGAGAGTCCCATACAGGATAAACACAAGGAGAAACATACGGAGACACACAGTAATCAAATTGGCAAAAATTAAAGACAAAGAAAAATTATTGAAAGCAGCAAGGGAAAAATGACAAATAACATACAAGGGAACTCCCATAAGGTTAACAGCTCATTTCTCAGCAGAAACTCTACAAGCCAGAAGGGAGTGGCATGATATACTTAAAGTGATGAAAGGGAAGAACCTACAACCAACAATCCTCTACCCGGCAAGGATCGCATTCAGACTCAATGGAGAAATCAAAAGCATTACAGACAAGCAAAAGCTAAGAAAATTCAGCACCACCAAACCAGCTCTACAATAAATGCTAAAGGAACTTCTGTAAGTGGGAAACACAAGAGAAGAAAAGGACCTACAAAAACAAACCCAAAACAATTAAGAAACTGGTCATAGGAATATACATATCGATAATTACCTTAATCACGAATGGATTAAATGCTCCAACCAAAAGACAAAGGCTTGCTGAATGGATACAGAAACAATACCCATATATATGCTGTCTACAAGACACCCACTTCAGACCTAGGGACACAAACAGACTGAAAGTGAGGGGATGGAAAGCGATATTCCATGTAAATTGAAATCAAAAGAAAGCTGGAGTAGCAATACTCATATCAGATAAACTTTAAAATAAAGAATGTTACAAGAGACAAGGAAGGACACTACATAATGATCAAGGGATCAATCCAAGAAAAACATATAAAAATTACAAACATATATGCACCCAACACAGAAGCACCTCAATACATAAGGCAACTGCTAACAGCTATAAAAGAAGAAGTCGACAGTAACACAATAAGAGTGGGGGACTTTAACACCTCACTTACACCAATGGACAGATCATCTAAAATGAAAATAAATAACGAATCAGAAGCTTTAAATGATACAACAGACCAGATAGATTTAATTGATATTTATAGGACATTCTATCCAAAAACAGCAGATTACACTTTCTTCTCAAGTGTGCATGGAACATTCTCCAGGATAGATCACATCTTAGTCACAAATCAAGCCTCAGTAAATATAAGAAAACTGAAATCATATCAAGCATCTTTTCTGACCACAAAGCTATGAGATTAGAAATCAATTACAGGGAAAAAACATAAAAAACACAAATACATGGAGGCTAAACTATACGTTACTAAATAACTAAGATATAACTGAAGAAATCAAAGAGGAAATCAAAAAATACCTAGACAGAAATAACAATGAAAACACGGTGGTCCAAAACCTATGGAATAGAGCAAAAGCAGTTCTAAGAGGGAAGTTTATAGCTATACAAGCCTACCTTAACAAACAAGAAAAATCTCAAATAAACAATCTAACGTCACACCTAAAGGAACTAGAGAAAGAAGAACAAACAAAGCCCAAAGTTAGCAGAAAGAAAGAAATAATCAATATCAGAGCAGAAATAAATGAAATAGAAACAAAGAAAACAATAGCAAAGGTCAATAAAACTAAAAGCTGGTTCTTTGAGAAGATAGACAAAATTGATTAACAATTAGCCAGACTCAACAAGGAAAAAGGGGAGAGGTCTCAAATCAATTAAATTAGAAATGAAAGAGGAGAAGTTACAACAGACACCACAGAAATACAAAGCATCCTAAGAGACTACTATAAGCAACTCTGCCAATAAAATGGAAAGCCTGTAAGAAATGGACAAATTCTGAGACAGGTATAACCTTCTAAGACTGAACCAGCTAGAAATAGAAAATATGAACAGACCAATCACAAGTAATGAAATTGAAACAGTGATTTAAAATCTTCCAACAAACAAAAGTCCAGGACCAGATGGCTTCAAGGTGAAGTCTATCAAACATTTAGAGAAGAGCTAACACCCATCCTTCTCAAACTCTTCCAAAACTTTGCAGAGGAAGGAACACTCCCAAACTCATTCTATGAGGCCACCATCACCCTGATACCAAAACCAGACAAAGATACTACAAAAAAAAAGAAAATTACAGACCAATATCACTGATGACTACAGATGCAAAAATTCTCAACAAAATACTAGCAAACAGAATCCAACAACACTTTAAAAGGATCATACACCATGATCAACTGGGATTTATCCCAGTGATGCAAGGATTCTTCAAAATATGCAACTCAATGAATGGGATATACCATATTAACAAATTGAAGAAGAAAAACCATATGATCATCTCAACAGATGCAGAAAAAGCTTTTGACAAAATTCAACACCTATTTATGACAAAAACTCCCCAGAAAGTGGGCATAGAGGGAACCTACCTCAACATAATAAAGGCCATATATGACAAATCCACAGCAAACATCATTCTCAATGGTGAAAAACTGAAAGCATTTCCTCTAAGATCAGGAACAAGACAAGGATGTCCATGCTCACCACTGTTATTCAACATAGTTTTGGAAGTCCGAGCCATGGCAATCAGAGAAGAAAAAGAAATAAGAGGAACACAAATTGGAAAATAAGGGGCTTCCCTGGTGGCACAGTGGTTGAGATTCGGCCTGCCGATGCAGGGGATGCAAGTTTGTGCCCTGGTCCAGTAGGATCCCACGTGCCGCGGAGCGGCTGGGTCTGTGAGCCATGGCCGCTGGGCCTGTGCATCTGGAGCCTATGCTGCGCAATGGGAGAGGCGATGGCAGTGAGAGGCCCGCGTACCGCAAAAAACAACAATAACAAAAAAACGTAAAATTGTCACTGTTTGCAGATGACATGATACTATACATAGAGAAGCTTAAAATGCCACCAGGAAACTACTAGAGCTAATCAATGAATTTGGTAAAGTTGCAGGATACAAAATTAATGCACAGAAATCTCTTGCATTCCTGTACACTAATGATGAAAAATCTGAAAGACAAATTAAGGAAACACTCCGATTTACTACTGCAACAAAAAGAATAAAATACCTAGGAATAGACCTGTCTTGGGAGACAAAAGACCTGTATGCAGAAAACTATAAGACAATAATGAAAGAAATTAAAGATGATACCAACAGATGGAGAGATATACCATGTTCTTGGATTGGAAGAATCAATATTGTGAAAATGACTATACTACCCAAAGCAATCTACAGATTCAATGCAATCCCTATCATATTACCAATGGCATTTTTTACAGAACTAGAACAAAAAATCTTAAAATTTGTATGGAGACACAAAAGACCCCAAATAGCCAAAGCAGTCTTGAGGGAAAAATATGGAGCTGGAGGAATCAGACTCCCTGACTTCAGACTATACTACTATACTACAAAGCTACAGTAATCAAGACAGTATGGTACTGGCACAAAAACAGAAACACAGGTCAATGGAACAAGATAGAAAGCCCAGAAATAAACCCACACACCTATGGTCAACTAATCTATGACAAAGGAGGCAAGGATATAAATGGAGAAAAGACAGTCTTTTCAATAAATGGTGCTGGGAAAACTGGACAGCTACATGTAAAAGAATGAAATTAGAACACTCCCTAACACTATACATGAAAATAAACTGAAAATGAATTAGAGACCTAAATGTAAGACCAGGCACTATAAAACTCTTAGAGGAAAACATAGGAAGAACACTCTCTGACATAAATCACAGCAAGATCTTTTTTGATCCACCTCCTAGAGTAATGGAAATAAAACCAAAAGTAAACAAATGGGACCTAATGAAACTTAAATGCTTTTGCACAGCAAAGGAAACCATAAACAAGACACATGCACCCTTATGCTCATTGCAGCACTATTTAGAATAGCTATGTCATGGAACCAACCTAAATGCCCATTAACAGACCACTGGATAAAGAAGTTGTGGTACATATATACAATGGAATATTACTCAGCCATAAAAAGGAATGAAATTGGGTCATTTGTAGAGATGTGGATGGATCCAGAGACTGTCATACAGAGTGAAGTAAGTCAGAAAAAAGAAAAACAAATATTGTATATTAACACATATGTGTGGAACCTAGAAAAATGGTACAGATGAACTGGTTTGCAGGGTGGAAATTGAGACTCAGATGTAGAGAACAAATGTATGGACACCAAGTGGGGAAAGCTGTGGGGGGTTGGGGGTGGTAGTGTGATGAATTGGGCGATTGGGATTGCCATGTATACACTGATATGTATAAAATGGATGACTAATAAGACCTGCTGTATAAAAAATAAATAAAATAGAATTAAAAAAAAGATAAAAGAAAAAGAAGTATTAATTCTGCTTATTATAGTAAATACCCATTTCAATCATGCTTTTGAATTTAAAAATATAATTATTTTAACATTTTTTATTTTTTAAATTAATCATTACTGATGGTAAAATCCACAAATCAGATTTGTAAATTTAAGTGTCCCCTTTTCTCTGAAATCTAATTTACATTTACCCTGAGTAAACCTTGATAACTTTACCCTGAATATAATTCTTCTATAGCTATATGACATCAACATCACACCTGTGTATGAGTGTATTTAAAATTTATATTCATAGACTTGGGTTTGAAGCAAAAGCGATTTCTCTACTTTCTTATTTATAAACTGAATTTAGATCTAGAGCAAAAACCAGCAGGATACTTAATTCTGAAATCTGGAAGTATTTACATGTGAATGTGGGACAAGAAAAAAAGAATCCTCATCGTTATGGTCAAAATATACAAACTTCCAGTTAGATAAGTAAGTACTAGGGATGTAATGTACAACATGATTAGGTAATTAACACTGTTGTGTGTTATATGTGAAAATTAAGTTAGTAAATCCTAAGAGTTCTCATCACAAGGAAAAAAAAATTTTTTTTTAAATTTTTAATCTATATGTGATCATGGATGTTCACTAAGCTTATTGTGGTAATCATTTTATGACGTATGTAAATCAAATCATTATACTGCACCCCTTAAACTTATACAGTGCTGTATGTCAATTATATCTCAATAAAACTAGAAGAAAAAAGTTATTTATCTTCAGTTTATTTAATTATTTGATACAGATAAACTTTTGAGGTTGTTTCCAACTGTTTGCCTATTATAATAATGCTTCAAGGAATATTGTTTTACACAGGTCATTTTTTAAATATGTTAATGAAGTATGTCTTCATACTTCCATGAATTCTTTTGTTCCAAAATATTAAATGTATATATTTGCATATCTTAATTTTCATATATTATGCACCCAGTCATCTTACTGAATTTTTAAAATTTTTTCCAGTTTTATTGAGATATAATTGACATATGGCATTGTGTTAGTTTAAGGTATACGACATAATGATTTGACATGTGTATATATTGTGAAGTGATTGCCGCAGTAAGTTTAGTTAATATCGATAACCTCACATAATTACAGATTGTTTTCCTTGTGATGAGAACATTTAAATTCCACTCTCTTAGCAACTTTCAAATATAAAATACAGTATGGTTAACTGTAGTCACCATGCTATACATTAGATCCTCAGAATTTATTTATTTTGTGACTGGAAGTTTCTACTTTGACTACCTTCACCCATTTTCCATATCTTTTACCCACTGTCTCTGGCAACTACCAATCTGTTCTCTGTTTCTATGAGTTTGGTTTTTTCAGATGCCATATATAAGTGAGATCATACAATTCTGTCTTTCTCTGATTGACTTATTTCACTTAGCATTAGTGCCCCAAGGTCCATCCATGCTGTCTCAAATGGCAGGATTTCTGTCTTTTTAATGGCTGAATAATATTTCATTGCACATATATACCACTTTTTTTTTCATCCATTCATCCATTGATGGACACTTTGTTTCCATGTCTTGGCTATTGTAACTAATGCTGTTATGAACATTGGGGAGTATGTATCATTTCCTATTGGTGTTTTTGTTTTCTTTGGGTATATACTCAGGAGTGGAATTGCTGAATTATATGGTAGTTCTATTATAATTTTCTGAGGAACCTTCAAACTGCTTTCCGTAGTGACTGCACCAATTTTTATTTCTACCAAGAGTACACAAAGGTTCCCTTTTCTCCACATCCATGCCAGCATTTGTTATCTCTTGTCTTTTTGAGGATGGTCATTCTAATAGGCATGAGGTGATACGTCATTTTGGTCTTAATTTGCATTTCCCTGTTGATTAGTGGTATTGTCCTTTCATGTGCCTGTTGGCCATCTGTAGGTCTTCTTTGGAAAAATGTCTGCTCAGTTACTCTGTCCATTTTTTAATAGAATTTTTACAATTTATTTTTATGGCGGTATAATTGACATAACATTATGTTAGTTTCAGATGTACAACATGATGATTCAGTATTTGTATATGTTGCAAAATGATCACCAAAATAAGTCTAGTTAACAACCATCATCATACAAGATTACCAAAAAATTATTTTAATTGTAGGATTGTTTGTTTTTTTTTAACTTTGAGTTGTATGCGTTCTTTAGGTATTTTGGATATTAACCCCTTATCAGATATGTGATTTACAATTATTTCTCCTATTCTGTCAGTTGCCTTTTCATTTTGTTGGTAGTTTCCTTTGCTGTGCAAAAAGATTTTTTTAACTTTCAGAGTAGTTTTAGTTTCACAAAAGAATTGAGAGTAATTTACACAGATTTCCCATATAACCACTGACCCACTCATGTATAACCCTCCCCCAACTATCAGTTTGCCCCACCACAGTGGTACATGTGTTCCAAGTGATGAATTTACACTGATACATCATAATCAACCGAAGTCCATAGTTTACCTTTACCTTGCCTTATTGGTTCTTTCAGATTTTCTAGGCAAACAAACACATCATCTACAAAGAGACTGTTTTATTTCTTTCTACCCAATCTGCATAATTTTATTTCCTTTTCTACTCTAACTGCATTAGCAAAGACTTTCAAGTACAGTGTTGAAAGCATTGGTGAGAGGATACATCCTTGTCTTGTTTCTGATCTTGGTGTGAAAGTTTCAAGTTTCTCACTATTAAATATGATGTTTCTTGTAGATACTCTTTATTAAGTTGAGGAGGTTCCCCTCTATTCCTAGTTTACTGTCAGTTTTTTATCATAAATAGGTGTTGGATTTTGCGAAATGCTTTTCCTGCATCGAATGATATGATCATGGGATTTTTGTTTAGTTTGTTGATGAGACTGATGACATTAATTGATATTTAAATGTCAATCCAGCTTTGCATACCTGGATAAATCCCACTTGGTCATGGTATATAATTCTTTTTATACACTATTGGGTTTAATTTGCTAATATTGTATTAATCATTTTTACATCTATGTTTATGAGAGATATTGGCCTGTAGTTTTTATTCTTGCACTGTCTGGTCTAGATTTGGTATTACAATAATGCTGGCCTCATATAATGAGTTAGGAAGTATTTTCTCTGCTTCTATTCTCTGAAAGATATTGTAGAGAACTGGTATAATTTCTTCCTTAAATATTTGTAGAATTCACCAGAAAACCCATCTGCACCTGGTGCTTTCTGTTTTGGAAGGTTATTAATTATTGATTCAATTTATTTAGATGGTCTATTTCTTTTTGTGTGAGTGTTGACAGATAGTACCTTTCCAGGAGCTGATCCATTTGCTCAAATTTGTGAGCACAGAATTGTTCATAGGATTCCTTTATGATCCTTTCAGTGTCCATGGGATCTATAGAGATGTCCTCACTTTCTATGGTGCGAGCCAAGATTATTGATTTTAGATCTTTCTTTTGTTTTCCTTTTTTTGAATTTTATTTATTTTTTTATACAGCAGGTTCTTAATAGTCATCTACTTTATACACATCAGTGTATACATGTCAATCCCAATCATGCCACCACCACTACCCCACCCCCACCGTGTCCATATGTTTGTTCTCTACATCTGTGTCTCAATTTCCACCCTGCAAACCAGGTCATCGGTACCATTTTTTTAGATTCTACATATATGTGTTAATATACGATATTTGTTTTTCTCTTTCTGACTTACCTCACTCTGTATGACAGTCTCTAGATCCATCCACGTCTCTACAAATTACCCAATTTCATTCCTTTTTATGGCTGAGTAATATTCCATTGTATATATGTACCACAACTTCTTTATCCAGTGGTCTGTTAATGGGCATTTAGGTTGGTTCCATGACATAGCTATTCTAAATAGTGCTGCAATGAGCATAAGGGTGCATGTGTCTTGTTTATGGTTTCCTTTGCTGTGCAAAAGCATTTAAGTTTCATTAGGTCCCATTTGTTTACTTTTGGTTTTATTTCCATTACTCTAGGAGGTGGATCAAAAAAGATCTTGCTGTGATTTATGTCAGAGAGTGTTCTTCCTATGTTTTCCTCTAAGAATCTTATAGTGCCCGGTCTTACATTTAGGTCTCTAATTCATTTTCAGTTTATTTTCATGTATAGTGTTAGGGAGTGTTCTAATTTCATTCTTTTACATGTAGCTGTCCAGTTTTCCAGCAAACTTATTTAAGAGACTGTCTTTTCTCCATTGTATATCCTTGCCTCCTTTATCACAGATTAGATGACCATAGGTGTGTGGGTTTATCTCTGGGCGTTCTATCTTGTTCCATTGATTTATATTTCTGTTTTTGTGCCAGTACCATACTGTCTTGATTACTGTAGCTTTGTAGTATAGTCTGAAGTCAGGGAGTCTGATTCCTCCGGCTCTGTTTTCTTCCCTCAGGACTGCTTTGGCTATTTGGGGTCTTTTGTGTCTCCATAAAAATTTTAAGATTTTTTTTTCTAGTTCTGTAAAAAATGCCATTGGTAATATGATAGGGATTGCATTGAATCTGTAGATTGCTTTGAGTAGTATAGTCATTTTCACAATATTGATTCTTCCAATCCAAGAATATGGTATATCTCTCCAACTGTTGGTATCTTTAATTTCTTTCATTATTGTCTTATAGTTTTCTGCATACAGGTCTTTTGTCTCCCAAGACAGGTTTATTCCTAGGTATTTTATTCTTTTTGTTGCAATGGTAAATCGGAGTGTTTCCTTAATTTCTCTTTCAGATTTTTCATCATTAGTGTATAGGAATGCAAGAGATTTCTGTGTATTAATTTTGTATCCTGCAACTTTACAAGTTCATTGACTAGCTCTAGTAGTTTTCTGGTGGCATTTTTAGGATTCTCTATGTATAGTATCATGTCATCTGCAAACAGTGACAGTTTTACTTCTTCTTCTGCAATCTGTATTCCTTTTATTTCTTTTTCTTCTCTGATTGTCATGGCTAGGACTTCCAAAACTATGTTGAATAACAGTGGTGAGAGTGGCCATCCTTGTCTTGTTCCTGATCTTAGAGGAAATGCTCTCAGTTTTTCACCATTGAGAATGATGTTTGCTGTGGATTTGTCATACATGGCCTTTATTATGTTGAGGTAGGTTCCCTCTATGCCCACTTTCTGGGGAGTTTTTGTCATAAATAGGTGTTGAATTTTGTCAAAAGCTTTTTCTGGATCTGTTGAGATGATCATATGGTTTTTCTTCATTTGTTAATATGGTGTATTCCATTCATTGATTTGTGTATTTTGAAGAATCCTTGCATCACTGGGATAAATCCCAGTTGATCATGGTGTATGGTCCTTTTAAAGTGTTGTTGGATTCTGTTTGCTAGTATTTTGTTGAGGATTTTTGCATCTATAGTCATCAGTGATATTGGTCTGTAATTTTCTTTTTTTTTGTAGTATCTTTGTCTGGTTTTGGTATCAGGGTGATGGTGGCCTCATAGAATGAGTTTGGGAGTGTTCCTTCCTCTGCAAAGTTTTGGAAGAGTTTGAGAAGGATGGGTGTTAGCTCTTCTCTAAATGTTTGATAGACTTCACCTTGAAGCCATCTGGTCCCGGACTTTTGTTTGTTGGAAGATTTTAAATCACTGTTTCAATTTCATTACTTGTGATTGGTCTGTTCATATTTTCTATTTCTAGCTGGTTCAGTCTTAGAAGATTATACCTTTCTCAGAATTTGTCCATTTCTTACAGGTTTTCCAGTTTATTGGCAGAGAGTTGCTTATAGTAGTCTCTTAGGATGCTTTGTATTTCTGTGGTGTCTGTTGTAACTTCCCTTCTTTCATTTCTAATTTAATTGATTTGAGTTCTCTCCCTCTTTTTCTTGATGAACCTGGCTAATTGTTAATCAATTTTGTTTATCTTCTCAAAAAACCAGCTTTTAGTTTTATTAGTCTTTGCTATTGTTTTCTTTGTTTCTATTTCATTTATTTCTGCTCTGATCTTGATGATTTCTTTCTTTCTGCTAACTTTGGGTTTTGTTTGTTCTTCTTTCTCTAGTTCCTTTAGGTGTAATGTTAGATTATTTGAGATTTTTCTTGTTTGTTAAGGTAGGCTTGTATAGCTATAAACTTGCCTCTTAGAACTGCTTTTGCTGCATTCCATAGGTTTTGGATCATTGTGTTTTCATTGTCATTTGTCTCTAGGCATTTTTTTATTTCCTCTTTGATTTCTTCAGTGATGTCTTGGTTATATAGTAACGTATTGTTTAGCCTCCATGTGTTTGTGCTTTTTACGTTTTTCTCCCTGTAATTGATTTCTAATCTCATAGTGTTGTGGTCAGAAAAGATGCTTGATATGATTCCAATTTTCTTAAATTTACTGAGGCTTTATTTGTGACCCAAGATGTGATCTATCCTGGAGAATGTTCCGTGTGCACTTGAGAAGAAATTGTAATCTGCTTTTTTGGATGGAATGTTCTATAAATATCAATTAAATCTATCTGGACTGTTGTGTCATTTAAAGCTTGTGTTTCCTTATTAATTTTCTGTTTGGATGATCTGTCCATTGGTGTAAGTGAGGTGCTAAAGTCCCCCACTATTATTGTGTTACTGTCAATTTCCTCTTTTAGAGCTGTTTGCAGTTGCCTTATGTATTGAGGTGCATATATATTTATAATTGTTATATCTTCTTGGACTGATCCCTTAATCATTATGTAGTGTCCTTCCTTGTCTCTTGTAACATTCTTTATTTTAAAGTCTATTTTATCTGATATGAGTATTGTTACTCCAGCTTTCTTTTGATTTCCATTTGCATGGAATATCTTTTTCCATCCCCTCACTTTCAGTCTGTATGTGTCCCTAGGTCTGAAGTGGGTCTCTTGTAGACAGCATATATATGGGTCTTGTTTTTGTATCCATTCAGCAAGCCTTTCACTTTTGGTTGTTGCATTTAATCCATTCACGTTTAAGGTAATTATCGATATGTATGTTCCTATGACCAGCTTCTTAATTGTTTTGGGTTTGTTTTTGTAGTTCCTTTTCTTCTCTTGTGTTTCCCACTTACAGAAGTTCCTTTAGCATTTATTGTAGAGCTGGTTTGGTGGTGCTGAATTCTCTTATCTTTTGTTTGTCTGTAAAGCTTTTGATTTCTCCATCGAATCTGAATCAGATCCTTGCCAGGTAAGTACTCTTGGTTGTAGGTTCTTCCCTTTCATCACTTTAAGTATATCATGCCACTCCCTTCTGGCTTGTAGAGTTTCTGCTGAGACATGAGCTGTTAACCTTATGGGAGTTCCCTTGTATGTTATTTGTCATTTTTCTCTTGCTGCTTTCAATAATATTTTTTGTCTTTAATTTTTGCCAATTTGATTACTTTTGCCAATTAATTGCCAATTATTTGATGTGTCTCAGTGTGTTTCTCCTTGGATTTATCCTGTATGGGGCTCTCTGTGCTTCCTGGACTTGGGTGGCTATTTACTTTCCCATGTTAGGGAAGTTTTCGACTATAATCTCTTCAAATATTTTTTCAGGTTCTTTCTCTCTCTCTTCTCCTTCTGGGACCTCTATAATGCGAATGTTGTTGCATTTAATGCTGTCCCAGAGGTCTCTTAGACTGTCCTCATTTCTTTTCATTCTTTTTTCTTTACTCTGTTCTGCAGCAGTGAATTCTACCATTTTGTCTTCCAGGTCACTTATCCGTACTTCTGCCTCAGTTATTCTGCTATTGATTCCTTCTAATGTAGTTTTCATTTCAGTTATTGTATTGTTCATCTCTCTCTGTTTGTTCTTTAATTCTTCTAGGTCTTTGTTAAACATTTCTTGCATCTTCTCGATCTTTGCCTCCATTGTTTTTCTGAGACCATGGATCATCTTCACTCTCATTATTCTGAATTCTTTTTCTGGAAGGTTGCCTATCTCCACTTCATTTAGTTGTTTTTCTGGGGTTTGATCTTGTTCCTTCATCTGGTACATAGCCCTCTGTCTTTTCATCTTGTTTATCTTTCTGTGAATGAGGTTTTTGTTCCACAGGCTACAGGATTATAGTTCTTGCTTCTGCTGTCTGCCCTCTGGTAGATGAAGCTCTCTGAGAAGTTTGTGGAAGTTTCCTGATGGGAGGGACTGGTAGTGGGTAGAGCTGGCTGTTCCTCTGGGGGTCAGAGCTCAGTAAAACTTTAATCTGCTTACATCTTGATGGGTGGGGCTGGGTTCCCTCCCTGTTGACTGTTTGGCCTGAGGCAACCCAACACTGGAGCCTACCCGGGCTGTTTGTTGGGGCCAATGGCAGACTCTTGGAGGGCTCACGCCAAGGAGTATTTCCCAGAACTTCTGCTGCCAGTGTCCTTGTCCTCACATTGAGACACAGCCACCCACCGCCTCTGCGGGAGACCCTCCAACACTAGCAGGTAGGTCTCGTTCAGTCTCCTGTGGGGTCACTGCTCCTTCCCCTGGTTCCCGATGAACACATTACTTTGTGCCCTCCAAGAGTGGAGTCTCTATTTTCCCCAGTCCTGTCAAAGTCCTGCAATCAAATCCCACTAGCCTTCAAAGTCTGATTCTCTAGGAATTCCTCCTCCTGCTGCTGGACCCCCACGTTTGGAAGCCTGACGTAGGGCTCAGAACCTTCACTCCAGTGGGTGGACTTCTGTGGTATATATGTTCTTCAGTTCATGAGTTACCCACTCAGCAGTTATGCAATTTGATTTTATTGTGATTGCACCCCTCCTACTGTCTCATTATGGCTTCTCCTTTGTCTTTGGATGTGGGGTATATTTTTTGGTGAGTTCCACTGTCTTCCTTTCGATGATTGTTCAGCAATTAGTTGTGGTTCCAGTGTTCTCACAAGAGGGAGAGCATGTCCTTCTACTCCACCATCTTGAACCAAACTCCTCTCTTCTTTTCTAATATACACATTGAATGCTATAAATTTCCCATAAACACTGTTTTTTCTGTGTCCCACAAATTTTGATGCTGTCATTTCATTTTCATTTAGTTCAAAATGTTTTATTTCTCCTGAGATTTCTTCTTTGACCCATGTATTATTTAGAAGTGTGTTTTTTCACCTCCAACTATTTTGAGCTTTTCCAGTTAACATTTTATTATTGACTTCTAGTTTAATTCCATTGTGGTCTAAGAGCAGATATTGTTAAGATTTCTATTTTTTTAAATTTGTCTAGTTATGTTTTATGACCCACAATGTGGTCTATCTCAGTGAGTGTTTCACGTGAGCTTGAGAAGAATATGTATTCTTCTGATGTTGCATGAAATAATCTATAAACTATGTCCAGTGAGTTATGGTGTTGTTGAGTTCAACTATGTCTTTACTGATTTTCTGCTTGCTGAATCTGTCCCTTTCCGATAAAGGGGTGTTGGCATCCAACTATAATAGTGGATTCATCTATTATTTCTCTTGCAGTTCTATCAACTTTTGCCTCACATAGTTTGATGCTCTGTTGTTAAGTATATACACATTAAGGGTCATTATGTCTTCTTAGAGAATTAACCCCTCCATCCTTATGTAATGACCTTCTTTGTCCCTGATAACTTTCCTTACTTTGAAATCTGTCCTGTCTGATGTTAATATAGTTACTCCTGCTTTCTTTTGGTTAGCATTAGCATGGTATATTTTTTCCATCCATCCATTAACTTTTTAAATCTATGTATGTCTTTATATTTAAAATGGGTTTCCTATAGACAACATACTGTTGGATTTTGCTTTTTGATCCACTATGACAATCTCTGTCTTTTAATTGGTGCATTTAGACCAATGTTCAAAATGTTCAAAAGATTTGGATTAATATCTACCATACCTATTACTGTTTTCTATGAGTTGACCTTGTTGTGTGTTCCTGTTTTTGTCTTCCATTCTTTTCCTGCCTTTTATGGTTTAGTCGAACTTTTTTTTATTACATTTTCCTATAATTTTTTAGTTTACAGTTTACTTCTTTTGTTAGTTTTTTAAATGGTTGCCCTAGAGTTTATCATATACATTTACAGCTTATCAATAACACTATACCACTTTACAGGTTGTATCTTATAATTTTAAAAGATCCTAATTTTTCCCTCCTTCCCTGTATATATAAGCATGCATAATTGAAACACTGTTGCTATTAGTATTTAGCTATTAGAACAACTTAAAATAGAAAAACAAAAGTGTTTATTTTTGCTTAAATCTTCAGTGATCTTTCTTTCTTTATGTAGATCTGAGTTTCTGATCCATATTATTTTCCTCTCTCTGAAGAACTTTTAATATTAAGTGCAACACAGTTCTACTGGCAACAAATTTCCTAGTATTTATTAAACCAGGATTCTTCCTGTATCCTGTAAGTTTTATGGGATTAAATATATGGATAAAGCGTGCCTGCATGGTTATAATTTGTCACTTCCATACCCATCATTTTTTGAGAGCTGTACCCACCTAATGAATCTAGAATGTGATATGTGGGATTTGGAGACCAGGTAGTAATATGTTTTTGCGGGAGAAAAATGGCTACTCTGCTTTTTCAGTTGCTATAGACTTTGAATTTTTGGATAAACTGCAGGCAGAAATAGAGGGACAAAGTAAATTTCTACCTACTTGATGTTGGTGTAGCATTGTGGACCTACCAATTTCACTTTCATTCTACTGGCATTGGGGTTAATGGAAATTTCCCTAGATACCATTTGAAACAGGAAGCCTGTCTTCAGTTCTCAGCAAACAATCTCTTTGGCAGTGGCTTCTTGACCTTAAGTCTGTTTATCTTATTACAAGACAACGTTGTGCTGCCCCTTTGAAATCATCTTCTAATAAAGAAACTAAGCACTACAACCACCTCACAATGGTAAAACACAAATCAGTTTCATTTAACAGCAGTGTTGTTGAAATTGGTAAATTCCCGGGGAGAAAGGAATCTTTTGTCCCCTTCAAGATTCTTTTTCTTATTTTGATTAATACCTTACCTAAATATCCAGAATAAGGGCAGAAGCGAGGACATCCAAGAAGCGTTGTTTAAATGCCAGTCGATAAGGAACTTCTATTAATTATGTTTAGGTTACCATTCTGCCATTTTCAGGACTCAACGCAAGCAGAATTGACTGAAATGGTCCTCTAAGTCCAGTCCAAATATCTCAAATGATGAAGGATCTTGTAGGGATATGGATAAGGTGATGCTAATCTAAGGATGGATTCTGTGAACATGACTCCAAAGAGCTGATCAGGGAATTAAAAACTACCCAGCTATCAAGCAGAAGGGTGCTGACAACTGGTGGTTGCAGAACTTCAGAAAGGCAGGTTATTATCAACATGGATGAGGGGTTTCACTACGCACAGGGAACTGGGTAACCAAAGTGGAGACTGGGAACTGAGACCAGAGCATCAGAACGAGAAGGGTTCCAGCACAATCCTGATTCCAAGATCTTCAAAGAGTAATTAATCTGGGATCAAGATCATCCCAGACTGAAGGTTTAGCCTCTATTTTATTTAGAGTTTTTTTTTTTACATCGTTATTGGAGTATAATTGCTTTACAATGGTGTGTTAGTTTCTGCTTTATAACAAAGTGAATTAGTTATACATATACATATGTTCCCATATCTCTTCCCTCTTGGGAATTTATAGGAATATGGATGTCAGCAGACAGAATATTAATGAGCACCCTCATCTTTTAACTTTTAACCACCTTTACTGAGTGACCACAAAATACACCTTCAAATTCTTGCATTGAAGTTCTATCTAGTACTTAATTTCTAATACATTGCTTTTTTTTGATATAGTAAATTTTGTTTTGCTTTCTAAAGTCCCCTCATACTTGCAGACTCTTTCATTTCAGTTTTGTAGCCGGACTTTAATTTCTTTAGTCAAAGATTTTGGCAGCTATAAATGCAAGAACAGCTCAAAGAAACCTGTCTTCCATAAAGGCCTAAGAAAAATAAAGAGAATATGATAGGAGACCTGAGGCGGTAGGGGGCAGAGCGAGTGTCTTTACAGCAGAGATGCAAGTTTCTGCCAAATAGGGAAAAGGGAGGGCTTTCAATCTCTGTATCTGAGTCTAGAGCACTACGCCAAGGCAGTGCCTGTGAGGTATCCAGCCTCAGAGAGACGCTGTTCTCCACTGGAATCCAGGAGCTGTTCTCTAACTAGTAGAACTCATGAACTCTGTTGTCAAAATCGTTTCGCACTAACAGATTTATCTCCTTCTTTACCTCTGTTCAGCATTCATATTCCCAGGGGAAGTCTGGCTGATTCAGTAGAGACCACATTCTCATCAATGGCTGAGACTGGAAGGAGGGTGTAATGGTAGACATTTCCACTAATGCTCACTGCATCTCCATGCCTGGCTCATCACTTGACATATAGCTAGTGCTCAAAAAATGATTGTTGAATTTAAATATTCTAAACGACCAATTTCTTTTGATTGAAGTCACATGTTGGTAAACAGTTAAACTGTTCTTAAGACCCTATATGTCTGTTCTTTCAAATTCTTTTCAAATTCTTCTATACATCTGTTTTTGTTAGAAACCTATGTTTGAACAATTATTATTTCTATTCCTTCTATAGTCTCTAAAGTTAGCTAGTTATGTTTTCCTCTGAAATGTCTTCTTCCCTCTCTTGGTCATGCTTGAGTGTACTTGTTAGTCCTTCATGTTGTGTACTGCTTAGGAATTCCTGTCTCACCAGAAACAGTACCTGAATGAAACTGTATCTGAGCTTGATCACAAATCAATTCCTTTCCTCTTATTCTTGCTAACTTAAATATCAATCCATGTCAAAACAATATCCAGGACTCATTCATTAATATGTAATTGTTATTTTATATGACTTTAAGCATAGAAACATCCTCTTGGTTCACTAACTCATCCCTTTGTCAGTCATGTGGCCAGATGTCAAATAAACTAACTCCATGACAGTGTATCTGCTCTTTTTTTTTTTTTTAACACTTTGAAGACCAATCCAGTTCAACTAAATCATTAGCCTATTGCATGTCATCTAGATCATTATCCAACTAAAAAGTATTTTGGGGAACAGTATGTATTCTAAAGTAGCAGTGACTGGAAGCACTATGTTATATGCTGAAAAATTCTACATGAGTGGTTGGCTGTTAAACAAAAAGCTGGAACATGGGCAGAGTACAAATACAGCAAACCTATATATAAGATTCAGGCTTGATGAGCTACTGACTTCCAGACACTAATAAATTATTTTCTAAATCCAACTCCCTAATGAAAAAAAAGAGAGCTCCTTGGATAAATGGCTGATTTTGGAGACTAGAACAGAGAATATACCAAAATACAAGATGAGCATGGACTGCCTTGTGATACCAAAAAGAAAGGAATACTTACTTACTTAATTAATTAATAAGATAAAAGAAGGATGGGGCATGTCAAAGTGACACAGTTGCCAATCTCCCAATGGCTAAACCTGGAACAATTTGAGCACTGAAAGAAATAATAATATCAGATTATAACACAAAGAATAAGTACTTATGAGCCTCTAATAATAAGATAAAAGAGTAAATGAATAACTAAATAAATGAAAAGAGACAACTCTTATGGAAAATTCCAATTAATAAGTACAGAAGGTAAGCAGGAAATAGAAAACCCACCATTAGAAAATCACAGAATAATTTCTGCATGCAAGAACTCCCCTTATCTGCCTAAAGATGGATCCTCCAAAAGGAACTCAAATGTCATAAATCCCTTCCCAGGAGTTTCACCAACCAGGGAAGTTTGATTCATCGCAAACTAGGAGGCTAAAAGTTGATACCACATCCAGACAAATTTGTCACAAACTATCATACCTCCCATTTATTCTTCTAAGGGCCCTTTCATCTTTCCTAAAAATCATTTACTCTCGGGCTTCCCTGGTGGCGCAGTGGTTGAGAATCTGCCTGCTAATGCAGGGGACACGGGTTCGAGCCCTGGTCTGGGAAGATTCCACATGCTGCGGAGCAACTAGGCCCGTGAGCCACAACTACTGAGCCTGCGCGTCTGGAGCTTGTGCTCCGCAACAAGAGAGGTCACGATAGTGAGAGGCCCGCGCACTGCGATGAAGAGTGGCCCCTGCTTGCCACAACTAGAGAAAGCCCTTGCACTGAAACGAAGACCCAACACAGCAAAAATAAATAAATAAATTACTAAAACTCCTACCCCCAACATCTAAAAAAAAAAAGTGTGACCAGCAAAAAAAAAAAAAAAAAAAAAAAAAATCATTTACTCTCTCTTAAGTTGCCTACATCCCTCCTCATCTGCCCTATTAAGATGGTATATAAGCTCTCAAATTTTATTTATTTGGGTATTCATATTTTTCCTGTGTGCCTCTCCTTATATAATATTGCAAAGTAATAAATTTTAATATCTTTTCTTTGTTAATCTGCCTGTTGTCAATTTATTTCATAGACACAGCTATCAAACCTAGGAAGGGAAAGGGAAAGTCTTTCCTCTCCTACACTGCACACCCCTATTAAAAGACAAAGATTTTCAGAATGGCTCTTAATAAGACCCAATCTGAGCTGTTTACAAGAAATACACCATAAATGTAAGGACACAGATAGCTTCAAAAAAAGTATGGAAAAGGAAGTACCATGAAAACATTAACCAAACACTGACGTGGCTATAATAATTTCAAACAAAATAGATTTTAAGACAAAAAGTATTAAAGAAAGTGAAATTTCATAATGGTTAAAGGGTCAACTCAACAGGAAGAAATAACAATCCTGAATTTGTAAGTACCTAATAACATGGCTTCAAAATACTCGGTATCAAAAGCTGAGGGACCCAAGAGGAGAAATTGACAAATTCTTAATCAGAGTTGGAGGTTTCAACACACCTCTGTCAGTAAGTAATAGAACAATCAAATAAAAATCAATAAGATTATAATAAATTTAAACATTATTTACCAACCCCATCTAATACGTGTTTAGAACACTACACCCAACATTCTTTTAAACAAACTTAAGTGTACATGGAACATTTAGAAAAGAAAAGGAAGAGAAGAAGGAGGAGGAGAAAAAAGAAAGGAAGAGGGAAGGAAGGGAGGGAGGGAGGAAAAGAAAAAAAAGAAAGAGCACAGAAGTCATATTATTAAAAATATTAACTTTATCACTGACAAAACTAGATTGTAGAACATAGCTTGACCTGTGGTCAAAAGCAAGCTTCTAAATAATTTGTCCCCACAGAGTACATGGGCAACGGCATGCTGTCTCCTTTAAGAAAAAGAGCTGCCTCAACAAGCTTATGGTAGGAAGTAGTAAAGAATATTGGATACTGTAGACAGGCTGCTCCAAAGTGAAAAAAGAAGAGTCTATGCCATGTATGTGCAGACCAAACCCTTTTCCTAATTTCAAATTGTTCAGTGAAGTATGGACCCTACTTCCTAAAGCCTACAAACAGAAGTTCCTATTTTAGGGTAACAGATAAAAACTCATGGAAAACAAGAAGATGTTTACTAATAACTACAAGGAAGAGCTGACAATATCTCACTTGAAGCATCAGCATTTTTCAGCTCCTCCACAATTCAAAGAGGTAATCATTAGAGCTAAGAGAGGTTCTGTTAAAACCTTGCAATGCTGTAGTATGTTTGCTGGGTTAAGAAGCACAAACACCAAAACTCCCTTAAGCCGTAAATCTAAAAGAGGATTCCACCAACTCAGGAGCAGAGCAAACAGGTCGAGTGTAATCTACAAATTTTTCTTGATACCTCAACAGAAAACTTTGAGCCAGTTAAAAATCTTTCCCCTCTCAAAGGAATTTAAGTATTTATATTCAAAATAAACTATAAAAAGGAGGCATAGAGCAGATTTATGAAAATGTCTTCACATAAAATAAGAAATTTAAAGAAATGTTAGCTTTCTCTCCTTCAATAAGATACAAAAGACATGTTGTCCATGAGACAGGAGTAGAAAAACATGTATAGGAATAAAACATCTATTAAAACGGGTACAAATAGCAGTTAAACTTACATTCTAGGCATAAGGTACTTTTATAGTGATTTATGAACTCAATTCTCTCAACAGCTGCATGAAATAGATACTCCTCCTCCTAGTTTTGCAGATGTAGAAAGTGAAGAACAGACGATTTAGGTAACTTGTCCAAGACTATACAAAAGTGAGTTCACAGAACTAGGATTCAAACCCAGAGATTCTGGCTCCAGAAGCCAAACACCTAACACCAGAGCACTTGGATATGGTTCCCAATTTGGCTACTGCGAATAGTGCTGCTATGAAGGCTCGTGTCCAAGAATCTGCCTGTGTCCATTTTTCAGTTCTTTTGGGTACATACTTAGGAGTGGAATTGTTGGGTCACATGGGAATTCCGTGTTTAACTTTCTGAGGAACTGCTCTTTTCCTTTCTTTAAGAGCCACCCTTTTCCATTCCTTCCTCCTCAGGGACTAATCCAACGATCCCAGTAGAAAATATAGAAGATTTTGGATTTCTAAGAAACTAAAACGTCCAAAGCAAAATTAAAACCCCCTTTAGAGTTAGATTAGAACTGAAACTCCATAAAATTAAGGAAGTACTAATACTCTCTCACTTTTGTTCAGTGTTTACTAAATGCCAAACATTGCTCTACTTACTTTCACTTATTTATGTATGTAATCTTCACAATAGTACTACAAGGTACGTATTACTATTATCCTCATTTCACAGTTAAGGAATCAAAGCAACACAGAAGATAAATAATTTGCCAAAGAATACACAGCTAGTAAATGGGAAAATTTGTATCAAAGCAGGTTTATATCCCAGGTCTAAGTATCAATATATACCCACCATGTTTTATGATTCAAGTAAAATGTAAATATTATTGAATTTCTGGAATTTGGCAGGTGAGAATTCCTCTTATTATTATAAATTGGGTTTACTTAATTTCCTCAAAGTATTATTTCAAAGTTGAATTATAATCTTACCTTTCTATTAATAATTTTTACATGCTTTTGACCTATAAGTCACAGTCTCAAGAAAATGTAGTCTTCTGTTCTGTTATAGAACAGAAGAATATATTTACAAATTAAATATTCTTTAAAATCAAACTATTCTATGTTTTCCTAAGTGTAGGGAAGGTTCATGGTTGTAACACTAATTTCCACTCTTACTGAATTCAAGCTAAACAAGGTAGAGATGATCACTCATTGTTTCTAGTATGAGAAATATTGTTTTCTGACTTTTCTAAGAATTTTTACTTGCTTTTTAGCAAAATAAATTATTGAATGAATAATTGATGACCAAACTTCTTGCGATTTAGAATCCATTTTTCAGTAGACAAAAGTTTCAGTGAGTATATTGTTAAAGGTATTTTCCATCCAAATCACTCTCAGACCCACAAGGATATGCTCAGCTTTTTTTGGGGGTGGTGTTGGGGGGAGAGGGGGTATTTCATTATTTTCTTTTTTAATTTGAGACTGTGATTATTGAGAAATCCCAACAAATTCCCCATTTGTAGAAAAGTAGATAAGTTAGATGGAGATTCTCTTAGATGGAAATTGTTTGGATATGAAAAATTGCTGACGTTTATCACGGAATAATCATCCCCAGAAAGATGGATCCAAGAATACCATCTAGTGTTTTCCAGGCAAAGCCACTTTTGAAAACAAGCCCAACTGTGCTTATCTAAAGACAGCTTCCTGAAGAATTTGTGTTTAATCTCACATTGTTTATTGTTTCAGAAAATGATTTGCATTTTTATCAAAGTAGAGTTAAGAAACGAGCATTCATTCAATGTCTGCTTGTGAATAAAAAGTATGTATTTCAAAACGGAACAAAGATTTGCAGAAAGCAGAACTAAATGAAAACAATGTAGTTTGACTCAGAATGTCTAGATTTGTTCCTGTTTAGCTTTATTTCTGTCAGACAGAATATTTGAATGAATCTCAAATATTGTATAGGTCTCTGGGAAACAAAGGATGCATTTGATCACAGAAATCGTATGTTGTTTTATTCCTAATTAATTTAATCTTTTGTTAAGAATTTTATCCCCCTTTTCAGGAAGGGGATGAGATTTTACTTACAATTAACTGCTATAATATTCTGAAATAATCTTATAGCTTCTCTCTGAATAATTGATTATTCACATGAAGAATTCTTCCAACCCACATCCCACTGTTTGCTGCTGAAGAGTACTGTGGTCATGTGGAGACATGAAATTATCTCCTTTAATGGCTATAGGAATGACAGCATAGCTCACAACTGAAGGGAGTTGTGTCAAATCCTCCCTCAAACATCATGTAAATTTTCAATTGTTAATAAATGTTATACATTCTTCACATTCTTTTTGACATTTAATTTATGTCAAAAAATCTTTGGAAATCTTGAACAGAAATTTTGTGTTTGTTTGCTTTATGCGCTGGGTTTCATTTCCACTAAAGTTCCATTAACAGGAGGCAAACTGCTGAATGGCTTTGGAAGTAGATTTGTGAAAGCTAACTTTTCAACTGAGAGAAATCTCCCTGGGGATATCACAAAGACACAGAAACTTTAATAGCATTTTGTTTTTCTCAGCACATCTCCAGATTTTTAACGTGTCTGAATTTAATGCACTAGAAACAAGCATATGCTGTCTTAACTAAAATCTCCTCTTGTATCTAAAAAAAATCTACCACAAAAATACTAGCTATTGATATGTTTATATATAAGGAGAAAAAAACCAAAATAATAAACAAGACACAATCACAGCACAATCTGCAAAAGCAGAAGGCTATTGCTCCTTTACGGGAAATCACATCTAATGGATATTTCTGAGCATGTATTTTTTTTCATCTTCGTTTGCCTCTGCAGATCAAATTCTACCATCATACAGCGTGCATTCAAATGAAATATAATATTTCTGAATTTATCTTTACCAGCTAATGCTTTATCCAAATGCTGTAAGATAAATGTTACAATCCATTTGTAAAAATGGATCACTCAGGGAAAAGTTACTTTAAATCATCTCATAATCTAAAATTTCAGTAACAACAATTATGAATGGTCAGTAATAATAACTCTTCCTGGAAATGATGTTAAGACTTTTTGTCTACCCAATCAACTCACTACATCAATGTATATAAATTATACATTCTCTGAAAGTTCCTATAATACAGGTTTAAAAAGTGTTAAATTTCAAGTTTTCTTTTCATTGCAGCTAGACTTTAAGTGAATTACCAAAATGGGGTATTATTTGGGCACCGATATAAATCAGCACACATAAATAACATATTTAATTTGCTATGCCATTTAATATTAGAGAAATCAAATTTAGCCTTTGAGGAAAAAAACTTGCTATTATTTTTAATTCATCCATTTTCTTGCTGCAGAAATTAAAGTTTCTGCTTTCAGACATATATTAATTGAATTCCAGCTACACAGTATGTACTATGTCAGATACTTTTAAATGACAGAAAACGTGACAATATAAAAATATTCCCCTTCTCAAGTAACTCACAATCTTTTGAGGGTGACTATATAGCCACATACAACATAAGACAGATTTGACGTACTATATTATAAGAGCCACATAAACTTTTGATGCAAGATACCAGACTGGGCAAATATGAGCTCCTGTCCTTCTCAATTTTCACTTTAAATAAAAACAGTGGTATATTCATACAATGGAATACTACACAGAAGTAAAAATGAAAACTATTGATATATACAACAGCACAGGTGAGTCTTACAGGCATTGTGTTGATTAAAAGGAGCCAGTTACAAAAAGTCATGTAACTTATGATTCCATTTATACAAAGTTCAAGAAGAGATGAAACTGGTCTATAGCAGTAGAAGTCAGAAATGTGGCTAGAACACTTCAAATGTGGAAAGGTATTTTAATTAATTTAAATTTCATTAGCCACATGTGACTAGCAGCTACTGTATTGAACAGTACAGGGAGACAAGATAAATCTGAGGATATCTAGAATATACAGAGAAAAGATAAAAATATAAAATATATGAGAGAAACAAGACTCATGAAGGATGTAGTCAGTATTTTCAGCATTTATCTAATGGGAGTTAGATAAAGTAAAAGGGAATGAATGAATAAAAGGAAGCAAAGCATAAAATTAACCAGAGTAGACAAAAAGACACTGGTCATCAGACAAAAAGGGTCCAACACTTTAATAAAAGTGATTAATAAAAATGGGTTCATATCCTTATCTGTTTTTTGTTTTGTTTTTTAATTTTCAGAGTGCCAACACTACACAAAAGTACCTAAAGCTACCAAAAAGAGAAATCAGATTAACTACAATGGAATGAAAATAAGACCACTATCATACTTCTCTGCTGTAACACTTGCTCTCAGACTACAAAGCAACAATGAATTTAAAACAACTGAGGGAAAATAAAGAACCAAGCAAAAACCTGACTTTGAGTTCCAAATTCTATATACCCAGACACATTATAAATCAATGATGGGGCACAATAAAGAAATTTACAGACAAAAAAGAATTCAAAGTTTACCTCCCATGAAGTCCTTTTGAAACAATAGTTCAAGATATATTTCAACAAACTTTTCAAGCAATTCGAAAGAAAGAGGGTAAGCAGCTAGTCTGCAAACTATCTCATTATCATGTCTGGAGGACACTCTTGAGAGTGAAAGAAGGCAGGTGATCTGGTCCAATTGCATTGTAGACATGTAAATAAGAGACTTCTGTTAAACAAGCTAATAGTTATTATTAGGAGGAGAATCCTTATCTCAGGAATGCTTTGAGTGAGAAGTTCCTATTTAAAATTGCTTATGAACATAGAATCCATGGATTTACAAGGCATGGCTACCTCGAAAATATGAACATATATTCATAGGCAAAGAATGCATTTCTGTTGACTTATCTTTAATTTCACTGGCTTTTTCCTGAGCTGTGTCAAGTCTACTGGTGAGCCTGTCAGGGGCAGTTTTCATATCTGTTATCAAAGCTTCATTTCTAGCATTTTCATGTGTCTCTTCCTTATTGTTTGTATTTATCTGCTAAAATATCCTATATGTCTTTTCATTAGAACCTTTAACATATTAACCAGTTATTTTCAATTCCCTGTCCAATAATTCCAACATCCGGGGTATCTCTGAGTCTTCCTAGAATTAACTTTGTCTCTTGACAGTGACGGTTTTTTCCCCTTGATTGTGTGTGTGTGTGTGTGTGTGTGTGTGTGTGTGTGTTCTACTTTTTTATTGATTTCCAGATACAGTGTGCAGAATGGTAGAGATGGGTGTAAGCAGTATTTATGCCTGGGGATGAGCACATATTTTCTTCTGTTAGACCATTATTGTGGGAGGTTGAGTAAACCTACTCAGGAATTGAGCTCCGTTTGGATTTTGTTATTGCAATGGTTCACTACTCTCTTTAAAGTTCTGTTTGTTCTTAGGTTGGGAGTGGCTTGCTGGTGGGTTTTCCTCAATGTTTCTGCTCCACTTTAAGTTTTAGGGCTTTCCTGTGCACCTGCATCTTAAAGAGGATATCTCGACACTTCTCCCCCAGGAACAGTCTGCTGTTTCTGTTTCTTGGAGCTTGAGGTATTGTGGTTGTGAGCTGGGGATGGGGTTCTCTATTGTCCTGATTCAGCATCAGTTTAAGCGGCCCTTGTGTCCTGAGTCTTAAAGTTTATGTTTTCTCAGTGACCTTGCCCCGAACTCAGTGACAGGAAAACTAATGGGCGAGGCTCTTCTGAGAACAGTTTTCTACCCCTACCCTATAGATAAAGGGTTTTTGTTTGTTTTTAATTCTACCCTTCTCCCACCTGCCATGGAGACATCTCCTTGTACTGGGGCAACTGCTATTACCCCTAGTATCTTATGACACTTTTTCTTAGGTGAGAGGAGACCAGGAGAGGCTTTATGCCTTTCCCACAGTGGTGGCTGCACCTCTTCTCCAGGGCTCTGACTTACCAATGACTAAACTATCTACTACCTTCCCTGCCAGCAATGGTTTTTTTATCGGTACACAGTGAGAAGGTCTGTGGAGAAAAGCCAACAAGGGAGTGTCTGTGGCTTCCAGGGCCTCGACTCCTACTACTCATCCTTTGGAAATTCATTAAAAAATCATAGCTGAATTCTTCTTTCCCACTTGGATGGTAGTCCTGTCTTCTGCCCGTGCTCTCACACAGGTGAATGCATGCTCATTTCCCACCTCTCCTCAGGGGCACCTGACTTTCCTCAGATTCCAAGCTACTTGGTTTTCCTGCAACATGAGTCCTCTATTGGGTCAGAGAAAAGTTATGATTTTTTAGACTCATATGGCTTTTTCTTGCCATAGGCTACAGGTGTACTCTTTTAAAATTTTTACATCTTAGGAGAATTCAATGCCCTGGAATTTTTTTAGGGTGCATCATCCTCTTTAATTCTATGTCTAAGTTTCCTGATATGTCCATACAAGAAACTATACAGGTGTTCTTTACTATTCAGTCATTTAGGGCCCATGCCTGACCTTACAGCGGAGCCTTTGATCAAAGCACAACAGTCTATGAATATCCCAACACTCCCTTGAGCCTAACCCTCCATTGCTAAATAGATGCACCGCTACCCTTGTGCAAATTTGCACTTACCTCACTCATCAACGTTTTACAAAACAGCAATGTGCCCTTCAGTCTGAATCTTCAGTCTAGAAACTCCTTTCAATGGACCAGGAAAACAACTTTTCCCCAGCTAGAAGAGAGAATCATAAGATTCAGACCACATAGTGTGCTTGTAGGGCTTTATTTTTGGTTCTACATTCAGTGAAGCAACTGCTAACATAAGCTTTCTAGTCTTTCTGAACCCCAGCCCCCCTTAGCATTCTTCTAATGTATACCATTTCCACTTTGTGCGCGAGCTTTGCTGTGCTGTACTCTCCCTATTTGAATGTCTCTTTGATATTGCTCAAGGCATGATCTGTATTTGTATTCTCAAACTTTTCTGACGATCCTCAGGGGTAGGAATGATTTCAGCCAGTACTCAGTAGCAATCTCACTCTCCTGTCTTAAATGGTATATAACGTACAACTCAGTTTTTGAGCCATACCATAAGAGAAGTTCACTGAATAGCATTATTCAATTTCTGAAAATCCCTTCAATCTGCATGTGCACTAGTTATAGACACTTCAAATATTATCTGAGAAGACAGATCATAAGTACCTAGTAAAAATGTCTGTTCCACCACCCTCGATATATCTGTAGCACTTGTTTCTGCCAAAGCCACACTCAAATTCAGATTTCTTCCTGGTGAATTTATAGACTGGACCAATAGGATTGATGTATAAATATGATTCCACTAAAACCCAAATAGTCCTGCTAGTTTCTAAGCTTCTCGTCTGTTATCTGTGAATGGGAATGCTAATAATTTATTTCTCACAGTAGTAGGACTACCTCTGGTTGCTCCAGGTCATGTAATTCTTAGGAATTTCACAGGTTGGGCTGGACCTTAAGTCTTAGCTGGTTTATCAGCCAACCCCTGTTTTTCATCTGGGTGACTCTGATCTTTAATTCATTCCGATCTTCTTTCTGTAGATAGGTGATTATTATGAGATCACACAGACTGATTTTTAACTCCAAGCCCTTCACAAGAATATGGAAATATGCTAGCAAATTTAAGAATTCTTGTCTCAGTGCAATGGATGAATACTGACTGACATTCCACGAGAGTATATATTGTGACTGGCTAGATTCCCAAATTGGAATGGCCATAATGGCATACCATCACCCTTGATCTGCACTTCCTTTATAGTCTTTACAATATCAGTTACAACTGAAGCAATCAAAAACACAACCTCACTTAATCCTTGGTACTCCAGGAACCATTTGTTTTATGCACTGGCCAGACAAGACTTTTTTAAAGGGGGTTAAGGGGGCTCAAAACTCCCATTTTGACCATTTCCTTAATCAGAACAACAATCTCTTGTTGCCTTCATGGGATTCTGTATTTACTCTATACCACCAAAGAGGTCTTCAGCCACATTTTCCAGCTGAAATTTTACCCCTAACCTTATTTCTTATGCCTTTTGGAGGCTTATCTCTCTCCCCGCCATAGGGATTCCTAGATAGTTATCTCCCATATCTAGTGACCCTAAGAAGTTTGTGCATCACCACTAGGCCACTTTATCCAAACCATTGCAAAATGCCTAAGACTCTTTATGTGACACTGCTTGGGATGTTTCAGTTTTAAGAACCTTTTTTCTTTTAATTCTTAGAAATTTACCTTTTTTTCTCTCTCTCTCTCTCAAAAACTCTTATTATCTAGATATTTGGACTTATTCTATTTTCCATATTTCTCAGCTGTTCTATCACATTTGTTTCCCTCTAGAAAAATAAGTACGTCTATACTATCTTACAATTGAATTCACTCTTCAGCTATATCCATTTCTTATTCAATCCATGTATTATTCTCTTATTTCAACTATTAACTTTTTCATACCTAGTATTTCTACTTGATTATTTTTTCATCACATCTTGTTCTTGTTCCATACTGAAATATCTTCCCCTGTTCCTGCTGGCACATTTATTATGTTTATTTCAAATTCTGACTCATTAATTTTAATACTTTTGCTAATATGTTGACCAATTTATAGTTTTTAATTTTAAAACATTATATTCCTAGAGTTTTTTTTAAAGAAAGTATATCATTATTCTGGCTTTTATTATTATTATTATTAAATTTGGCTTATCCCTGAAGGTTACCTGTTAATATGAATTGAGGAAGGGCAGCAGAAAGAGCCTTGATCAGTGCTCTGAGGTCTAGTGTAGATGAAGAGGTGAGTCGTTACCATAAGCCAGAATTAATCACTCTCATTTGGTTTCACCACACCAAGCAGCTTTTCAGGTCCATGCTCTACTTTCAAACACCAAAGAAAAGGTAGTCGCCCTAGATTGTCATTCATCAGCTCTGGAAGTTTGGAGAGAAATGGCTGAAAGAGATAAATTCAAAGCTGGTCAGTTCTCATAGGTTTTCCAACTCTTCACCCTATCAGGTTTTGCCCTGCCTTGATTTTACCCCTGAGAACACTTCCAGCGGGGGTGTGGGCCGATCGACGTCGTGGCTTTCAGAGGTTTGGATGACCATTGTCTAATTCTGCAACAAGAAGGAAGGCAAGGTGGGGAGGGCCACAAGGACACTATTTAAACTGCCCTTTCCTGATTTATGCCTTAGCAGCTAAGCCAAAAGCCCTTTGCTGCAGTCTACAGTCATCTACCTGCCTTGCCACACTCCAATTCTAAGTAGCCATCTTTTTTTTCTAGGTATTTCTCACACTTTTATGAATCCATATTGCATTTCCCTCTATAGTTTCCCTAGAGTTGATCTGCGGGAGAGAGGCAGCCATTTGTGCTAATTTTCAGTCTTGGCATAAATTGGAAACTTTCTCCTACAAGCGGGTTAATGAACAGGAAACAGAAGACATCACTGTAACAGATTCAAAGCAGAGTACAGAATAGTCTTCTGAGATGTATAAGATCAGGATTCTGGAAGGAATCTCAAGCATCTTCTAATTCTACATTGACTGCCCTGATGGAATCCATTTAAGCTGTTATTTCATTTAACAATATGCTCTCAAGTGAATAGTCTAGCTAGTTTAAAGGGTTGAAAAAATTGAAAGTTTTGTAGTTTAAATTAATTTAAAATTTGATTTAATACTTGACTTAAAATGATAAATTCTAATAATTAATGAAAAATTTTTATTTAAATACAAGTAAACTTAAAACTAGATATATGGGCTTCCCTGGTGGCGCAGTGGTTGAGAGTCTGCCTGCCAATGCAGGGGACACGGGTTCAAGCCCTGGTCTGGGAAGATCCCACGTGCCACGGAGCAACTGGGCCCGTGAGCCACAAATACTGAGCTCTGTGCGTCTGGAGCCTGTGCTCCGCAGCAAGAGAGGCCGCGACAGTGAGAGGCCCGTGCACCGCAATGAAGAGTAGCCCCCGCTTGCCACAACTAGAGAAAGCCCTCGCACAGAAACGAAGACCCAACACAGCCAAAAATAAATAAATGAATAAATAAATTAAAAAAAAAAAAACTAGATATAGACTGCAAAGTTCTAAGAAAGATAACTGAATTCCTATTTTGAGCTGGGTTCATATATATTGAAAATTTGTGTTATAGTTGCCTGAATCCACTATGCCAACAAAATATCTGACTTTCCCAGCTAGTCACTTATACCTCCCTGGAAATTTCTCAGAAGAGAAAGTTAATAGTGAGGTGATGGAGGAAATGTTGTCATGTATTCATAGATGGGAAATAGTTTTCCCTCTCTCAAGTCATACTATACCTACAGCAGATTTTGAAGTTATACCTATTTTAATAATTTTACAATATTGAGTTGCCTGAGTCAGAAAGGTCAAAGGAATTCCCAAGTAAGGCCCTCTATTCCCAATGATAACCATTTTACTCCTACCCTAAATTCCCAAATATTTAAGGCACAGAGCCAGTGGCATAACTGTGCATATTTAACATCCAGACTGGGTCATTTATATATATATATATATATATATATATATATATATATATATATATATATATATATATACCTTTACTTATTTTTAGCTGCATTGGGTCTTCGCTGCTGTGCGCAGGCTTTCTCTAGTTGTGGCAAGCAGGGGCTACTCTTCATTGTGGTGCCCGCGGGCTTCTCATTGTGGTGGCTCCTCTTGTTGCAGAGCACGGGCTTCAGAGCACAGGCTCAGTAGTTGTGACGTGTGGGCTTCGTTGCTCCATGGCATGTGGGATCTTCCGGACCAGGGCTCGAACCTGTGACCTCTGCATTAGCAGGCAGATTCTTAACCACTGCACCACAGGGAAGCCCCAGACTGGATCATTCTTAACAGACTCTTCTGTAAAACACAAGTAATGGCAGTAATATCAGGAAATGAAACTATATAGGAAATGTTAATAACATTAAACATTTCAAAAGTGATAAAGACATTGTTTCAATCATCTCCTCTTTTTATTTTTTCGAATGTTTCTTTGTTGAAGTCCTTTGGGTCAATGTCATTCAGTGTTGGTATAGGAATCCAACTTCAAATTCCTTTATGAGAGTCAAAATAATTATGAATCAGTTGCCAGCTCTCGTAAATAATACAAAAAATCCCTTAGTTGTTTTTCAAGTAGTTTTTCTCTTCCTATTCTATTTCTTCATCTATATTTGTATTAGCACTTGTAAAGGAGCCTAATGTATTTATGATTGAGTGTATGTGTTTATTAGAAATTATGAAAATAGGATAATACATTCTGTATCTGTTCACTCAGAGTAAGCCTAAAGTGGAAGAGATAAAGAATGCCATTAGCCAAATAGAAACTGTCTTAAAGATATAATATCCAAGGGAATGACGATGGCAGCATAATATGAAACTCTAAATCTTTAGTGACCTGATTAGGTGATAGGGCTTGAATCCATAGTGGTATGCATCACGATAAAATAATGCAAATTACAGAAGAAAAAACAGAGAGTTACATCAGAAAATTACTGAAATTATTTCTGTTTAAACATCTTTTTTCAGAGAGGTGTAATTTATCATGAAGTGAAAGGAATAACATTTGACAAGAAGAACTGCTGGGAATAGATTAGGTTAAATTGCTGTGTTACAGTAGTTCACTTTCTTGAATTGGCTACAAGTTTCTTTGCTAAATTCAAGCCATGTGCTATTTCCTATACCGCTTAGCCTGTAAAATTTAGGTTTTGACTAAAAATGCAGTAATGAAAAGAAATTTTTAAAATTGGCATTACTTTATGTGATAAAATTATTTCTAGAAATTAATATATTATACATTCAAATTGGCTGTATTTATTCTAGTTGACCCTAATATTCTATTATTGTGCTATTTGCAGAGAATGTAAAGGTTCAATGTGAATGTAAACATAAAGAAATCCTATAAAGGACCGTCTGGCTTTGGTGATCCGTTATTAAACAGGAACATCTCTGGCACTACTGGCCTTGAACAATCAATCACAATATAGCCGCTCCACAACCATTGAATAGCCATTAATTATGAATCATTATGTCTATACTATAGCTTGACCACCTTCTAGGTTGCCTCTTTACCAGGTGACTTGACTTAGCCAATGAATGACAGTAGAGGTGGCATGAGTCACTTCCACGCAGAATGTGGAAGAGGCTACTCATGTTTTTTCTCCCTCTCTGGTCCCTCTGCCAAAAGAGCAGCACCAATCCATAAGAAGCTGCACATCAGCCTGGATTCTGGACTCAAGATATTGAAGATATTCAGTGCCGGCAGATCTTTAATAGACATTTAATAATATGAGCCAGAAAACTTTGTTGACCTATTTCCAGTTTGCAGTTACTGCAGCATAACTAAGCCTTAGATGAATAATCAAATGTATACTTAAAAGACTAGAAAAAAATACATCAAAATGTTGGCAGTAACTATGTCCGATATTTTGAAAAGGTAGGATCATCAGGAATCTTTTCACTTTTTGTATTTCTGCATTTAACCAACAATATCTATTTAAATATTGGAATCAAAATAGCCCTTTGTAAATACTATGAAGTCAAATACGTTTAATATGTTCGTACCTTGATGTTCTAATTCCAGCCCATTATGGGCATCTAGAAATGTATTGGGAGAAACAATACATCTATTCTTCCTATACAGACAGAATGAATTACACAATTTCAACCCTCAAAACTCTGGAAATATAGACCTAGCTATTGGTGTCAGAGTGGCCAAAAAAAAAAAAAAAAAAAAAAAAGAATGCCACAAACCCTAAGCCCTTAATTCCAATTCAGTGTGCCACAAATATTTCATAGTCTGAATCAAGATGGTTGGTGGCTGGTAACAGGTATTATGATGCTAGTAATTCCTTCTGTAAAGTAAGTTATTTGCTGGCACTTAAACTTTACCAACCGATTTTTAGGGGGTATCTTACTCCAGAGTACCATCTGAACTAACCCGACGAGCCCCATAGCAGTTGCAGCCAGGAAACACGTTCCTGGCTCAGTCCTCTGATCTCCCCAACTGCATTTCTATTCCTTAAAACTGCTTTGTTCTTCAGCCCCTAGAAATAGGAGCCTGCTTCTCACTGGTCCAGTTCTCTCAAGATCACACCAGAAACAGCCTAACTGGCTTTGATTCTTTTACTCCTAAGTTTAACAATTTTTTTTTTTTGGTATTGAATTCCTTTGTTTTTACTAGTAAAGGTTAGAAACTCAAAAACAAAAGGACAAAAAGCATTTAATGAATTTTATAAGGATTAATGAATACCATGTCTCAAATAAGTGATACATATCTAAATATTTAACACTTTTCCATTTTGCTAATTTCTCTCTTTATTGGAGTGAGATCATCAATCATAACACTATTCTTTAAGAAACCTATCAATACCCAGACATTCTTCCCAAGAAAAACTGATTTAAGCAAAGATTTTAATATGGTTGCTTATAAAACATTATTTGCTAACTTTAATAATTAAAAGTAAGATGAACAGACTAAATTGCTATTTCCAAAGTAAAAATGTTGCAATAATTAAAAATTATGTTCTTAAAAGTAGTTTTAAGAACATAATGCTCATGAATAATGTTAAGCGAAAAATTATATTTGCAAATTATATAAAATTTGCATTTTTCTCTTATTAATCTTTTTTCAGCTTAGTCTCCAAGGCCCAGTGGCAGATCTTAGGAGGGTAAAGGAAAACTAGTTTTTCCTTCTCTACACTACCTGTATTGACACCTAAGTGATCACACCAGTTCCACGGCTTTCAGTACAATTTATATTTATGATGACACTTATATTTGTGTATTTCTAAACTTGGCTCTCCTTTGAGACATAGACACATATATCAAACTATTTTATATCTATATTTGAATATTTAGTAAACATAACAATCTTGATTCTCCTCACTTAAGCAGTTTTCCTCATCTTAAGAGGTAGCAGTCTGTATCAGTTTCCTATTGCTGCTGTATCAAAATAATCATAAACAGTGGCTTAAAACAATACGAGCTTCTTATAGTTCTGGAATGGGTTTCACTGGGCTAAAGTCAAGGTGTCAACAGGGCTACATCCTTTCTAGAAGAAAGTGAAACTGTTCCCTTGCATTTTCCAGCTTCTAGAAGCCTCCTACATGCCTTTTCTCTTGGCCTTTTCCTCCATACTCAAAGTCAGCATCATGGCAGCTTCAAATATCTCTGACTCTGACCCTCTTTCATCTTTTATGGACCCTTGTGATTACATGAGGGCCACCTAGGTAATCCAGGATGATATCTCCATCTCAAGATCCTTAACTTAATCACATGTTAAAGTCTCTCTTGCTGTGCACGGTATTATATTTACAGATTCCAGGGATTAGGACGTGGACATCTTTGAGGGTCATTATTCTGTCTGTCACATACTCCATATCACATACGCCACCATTTATTTCTTCAAGTCTAATTCTGGGCATCATATTCTCAACAATTTGTTCTTTCCACAATGTTTGTGATAATAACTTTACTGAATAAGGTTTCAATATAAAAAGGCCTACCTCTGAGCTCTCCACTTCCTTTCATTGATCTATTTTTTCTTGTTCTTATACTAAATTCTACTTTTCTCCCTATTCGTATGACTTTATATTTTAACAACTTTAGGCCAAGTTACTCCTTTTGAACTTCTTTCATAGTTGCCTTAATTACACATAGAATTTCACTCTTCCTGATAAACTTTAGAAGTTTATAGTTTCCACAAAAAGTATCCAGCTGGGATTTTTATTAAGTGGCTTTTAATTGATAAGATTAATTTGGAGAAAATTCTCTCTATATAGATCCATTAAGAGGGCTCCAAAATTTTCTCTATAGAAGTGTATGTAATATTTGTTATTTCTTAGCTACTTATATAGGTTTTGTTGATACTGTGAATGACACCCTACTATGTAATATATTTTGTGGTTGGTTACTGCAGTGAATAATGTTGATATTTATAGACTGATTTGTAGTAAATATCTTATTTAGGACTATTTCATGGCTGTTGTAGGTGACACAGGCAAATAATTTGATAGTCTTTTCATTATCCAGTTTTGGAATCCAATATAAATTTATAAAACGAGTTGGGCAGTTTTCTCTCTTTTGCAATTTAATGGAATAACCCTTAAAATATAGAAAATATATATTGTTATGAGCTAATTGTGTTCCCCCAAAATTCATATAGCAAAGCCCTAATCTCTAATATGACTTTATTTGGAGATGGAATCTTCAAAGAGGTAATTAAGATTGAGTGAGGCACTAACATGAGAGAACTAGTGTCCCTATAAGAGAGACCCCGTGTGTGAGTGTGTGTGTGTGCATGTGTGTGCACACAGAAAAGGCCATGGGAGGACACAAAGAGAAGACTGTCCACCTGCAAGCCAAGGAGAGAAGCCTGAGGGGGAAAACAAACCTGTTAATACCTCCATCTTGCACTTCTGGCCTTCAGAATTGTGAGAAATAAATTTTGGTTGATTAAGCCACCCAGTCTGTGAAATTTTTTATGGCAGCCTGAGCAGACTAATAGAGGTATTCCCTAAATATTTGGTAGAAAATTGGGGGTATTATATATTTGCCTAAAAATCCACTTATTTCGACTGGAGTTTCAACAATTTCTAGAAATACATCTATCACACAAGAATTTCACTGGTTATCTATTTGTTCATAGCACAATTTTACTATTTTTATCTCTATTTCTATCTCTGGTAATTTCCCCTAATTCTGCATTGCCCTGTCCTCTTCCTGAAACACACTTCCCTCAGATGTCCACTTGACTCACTTCCTCACTTCAGTCAAGTGTTTACTCAAATGTACTCCCTCATCGTGGCCTTCCTAGACCATCTATTTAGAACTGCAACTGTCAGCTGGCACTCGCTCCCCTTCCCTGCACTCATCATCCTCTAATATACTGCAGAGTTTTTTTTACTTTGATCTTTGTTTCTGCCCACTCTAGTTGAAGTTCTGTAAAGGTATGGAGTTTGGCCTGTTGTTTTTTTCTACTGCTACGTACCGACTACATAGAAGAGTGCCTGGCACAGTGTAAAGGCTCGGTAAATAATTGTTTGAATAAATAAATGAAAAAGTGAATCCTCCATTTTGTTTATTTGCATCTTTTCTCTTATTTTCCTTAACTAGTCAACCGGTAAGTGTGTCCATTTTATGCATCTTTCAAGGAACCAGCATTTAGGATTTTTTACTCACTTTTTAAAATTGTTCTTCCCTAATGGTTGATTTTTCATCTCTGCCTGTTTGGTTGGGAGAGGGTTCTATTTCTCCCTCCTTCCACACAAATCTAAGTTAAACACAATGACTTACTATTCCAAGCCTTTTGTTTTCATTGCCATCTATTATAGAGGAAGGAAAAATATCTTTTTCTATTATCATAGATTCTCTTACTAGAGTCCTGTGTGTTAGACTGACAAAAGAAAGATTAAAAAGAGAAAAACAAACAAGTTTATTAACATGTGCACACATACCCATGGGACCATTCCATAATGAGTAACTCAAACAGGTGGTAAGAACTTGGGCTTATTTAAGCATCTTAACAAAAGAACAATAAAATTTCAGACAAGTAGCAAGACAAAGGAAAAGGACTTTGATCTACTAGGGGAAGCAAACTGCAGGAAAGAAAATATATGTGGAAATTAATGGTAGTTACAGGCTAGTTTAGCAAGGTTTGTTACATAGAGTCTTCTGATGCTATCTCAAGGCTAATGATGGTTTGGAATTTTCTCCAGTAGAGGGAGGGAGCGGGACACCTGATAAAAAGGGGAAAGGGATACCTTTACAAATTTGTATCCTGCTTTTAGGCAAATAGGGGAGGACAGAGGTTTTTTTTTTTTATATTTGCTTCTTCTCAATTGCCTTCAGCTCAAAATAATCGTACGCCAGAGGGGCATATTTTGGGATGGCATTTTCTACTATCCCTTACTAGATGAGCTTCATCTCTTAATAACCCATCATAATAAATGCTCTTAGCATCAGCCTGGACCTTAACTAATTCGTCTGAACATTTATTGCAAAAAAAAAAAAAAGTATAAACTATGTGGTAAAGTTTAAAATACTACCCTAGAAAACTGTTTCTGTGTTTTGATTCATGTTTTTTAGTATTTCTTTTTCTTTCTTTGGTGAACAACTATTCAAATAATAGCACCCAAGTGGGCTAACAGCTCTAATCAGGCTTGCACTTATTGCTTCTCTTTTCAAATTGATTAAATGGGGTTGAACTCATTTTACTACATTTAATTATTTAACTGTAGGTTTTCAGCCTATAGGTGTAAAAGGTCAAATGCTAAATTTGTACTTAAAGAGAGGAGTAATTGAAGTCCTTATATCAAGAAGGGATTTAATGATTGTTAATGACACAGTATTTACATGACTACTGTTGACTTCTTACCTCAAGATTTATTCCCTCGGGCTCTATTGTACTGTCATAGAGAGTTCTAACTAAATGTTATACAGATGGAATGAAAACTTCGAATTCCAATCCATTTTAAAACTCTTCATTTGAATATCTATTATAAATCATGTATATTCACTGCCATGGTAGTAATTAGCTTAGCTTTATGCTGAGTTTTAATCTTTTTTCTTTAATCAAAATATACCTGTTTTATGGTTGTATGATGAAGAATATAAACTATGTCTATTGACAGCTAATTTTACAAGTAGGGTATTATTTTAAAACTTTTCAGTATAGAGTAAAAGAAAATATGCCTTACAGGAAAACAGCCAATAAAGCTGCCGTAAGCATAAACATGAAGAAAAGGCTTACATGCTTTTTATTTATTGTTTTTAGGATATTAGCTGTTGGATGATGGTGAAGATCCACAGAGTTTACTTTCTTCGTGTGACAGGTTACATTAACTGAATTTTCTCGTAGGGAAGGTAGGATTCGAGCAAAGTATAAAAAAGATGATTGTAGGTTCAAATAGGAGCTCTTTGGGTCATGATTAGAGCATTAAACTACTTATATTTCCTCTGATTTTGAGCCAAAGCAAAGTATTTACTTCATATAAACATATGGTTAGGCCTATGAAATATAATTGTAAATTATGACAGAAAATTTAATCTAACATGAGCCTATGCATTTTGTAAATTCATGTTGTTTTTACAGCACATAATTTTGTCGCTAGAAGTGACTATAGATTGTAATTAACTAATTCCTTAAAGATATGGAAAAGGACCAAAAAAATGACCAGAGAAAAATTGCATAGAGAGGAACCAGGAATCTTTTCTGGAGATTAAGAGTACTGAGTTTCCAGTCCAGTTTCCATCATTTAATGTTGGGTTACCCTGGGGAAGTCCCACTCATCTAAGTATCTACATTAGATTTTTTTTTAAATATACATACGATTAAGTGATTATCAAGATAAAATGAGTGGCAGAGAACTTTAATTTATTTAAATTATTTAAACGTAGTGACATATCTTATTGGCGAACTCATTTAATTTCAATCTTGTGACGTAGGTAGTATTAACTTCCCCATTTTGAGACGAGAAACTGTGCATAGAGAAGAAACCTACCCAAGAGGCCATAACTGGTAGGAAGGAGAGTCATGATTCAAAACCAGTCTGCCAGGTTTCAAACCCAGGTTCTTAACCACTTAGATGCTACAGCCTATAGATTTGTAATAGGGAAGAACAAATCCAACTCCACATTGGATCTGTTCCTTTTACTTTAACCTTTGTATTCTACTGCTTTTGCTGCAAGTTAATCACTAAAGGGATGCTGCCTATAGCTTACAGTATACATAATGACTCATCTCCAGGAACACTGCCTCGTGTGACTGAGTGTTAGGCTAAAGTACCTTTGTTTAAACTCACAGGAAGCATCCTGATCACACCCACCTGTGAACGACTGCAGGAAAGAAGAAATTAACACATTCCCTCTGGAGTCTGGCTGGAACCAGGAAATATTTGCAACAACTTATGACCTTTTTTACTTTACCTCCTCACCTCCCCCTCTTTGCTTTATAAAAGAAACTAACATCCAAACCTGGGCAAGATGGTTTTTTGGGACTCTCGTCCACCTTTCTTCTCAGTCTGCTGGCTTTCCCAATAAAGTCGCTAATCCTTGCCCCAACAATTTGTCTCTCGATTTGATGGCCTGTAATGCAGCCAGCAGTGCGAGCTTGGAACAGATTGGGGAGGTCTATTACTAAGGGAAAGAACAAAAAAATGGGTGTATGTATTTTAACTGTGGCTTCTGTTCTATCCTTTGAACTACAGCCATTTCATCTCCAGAATTATAATAGTCTCCTTGCCTTCTGGCTTTCATTTATTTCATTTTCCGAACATTTATCTCTCATATATCACCCTCCCCCCTTATAAAACTAACCTGTCTTCTGGTGGGCAAACTACAAACCATAGTTTTCTTGAACACATTAGGGACCAGAGGTCTCAGGGTAATCAAGTAACTTGAATTCCAGACAGGCAAGCCCCTGCAAGGGGGTATGAACAGATCATTTAAGTGTGGGACTCGAGGGACATTGTTCCAGCTAATGATTAAGAACTCTCCAGACAATAGGGGCTTCTTAGACAATGGGTGAATTTCCAGGATGTCCGGCCCCCTTCCGAGAAGGAGGGAGATAACAAAATGTAAAAAAGTTGTCTGTCAAAGACCAATCAGGCAGCTGGGGACAAGTTCCCTCTCTGGTCCGAGCCTAAGCCGGGACCAATCAGCAGGAGAACACAACCAAATCTATAATTTACATACGGGGAAGTGGGAACCTATAAAACGGACATATTCGCGCCCAAAAGGGTTCCTTCTTCGACCTCCTGCGTGAGGACCAAGGAACCCCGGTGCATCGGCCTTCAATAAACCTCTTGCGTTTTGCATCGACTTCCGACTCTTGTTGTTTCCTGGGCGAGTCGAAACTCCTAGGAGACCGCGCAGGTCTAACATTTGGGGGCTCGTCCGGGATTCCACTCGCCCCGGACCACAAGAACAAGAGTTGGAGGTACCAGGTAAGCTCGAGCTTGATTGTCTGTTTGTCCCTTGTTCTTTGTGGGCCATTATCGGAGGAAAGCCGTAAGAATCGGCTTATTATGGAATCTGTATCGGACCTCTGGCTAGGCAGACGTGCTAATAGCCGGCGTCCATGAGCCCTAGGGGACGCCCTGGTGGCTCATCTGGAAGGAGAGGCAAAGTCTGTCTCCCCTTCACTCGGTTTCGGCAGTTCCCTTGGTGATAACTGCCATCTGAAGAAGTTTCGGTTTTGAAGCGAGCTCGCGGTGGCCCATACGTATATGTGTTTCGTGGAGTTTTAACTGTTTCTGTATTGTGGTCTATTCTTCTTCTCTGACGGACGACAATGGGACAAACTATGACGACTTCTCTTTCCCTTACCCTAAGCTATTGGACCGAAGTTCGGGCCAGAGCCCATAATTTTTCGGTAGAGGTAAAGAAAGGAAAGTGGCAGACTTTGTGTGCCTCTGAATGGCCAACATTTCAGATAGGATGGCCCCCCGAAGGATCCTTTTTATTAGACAAGATTAAGCTGCTGAAGTCTAAGATATTTAATATAGATCCCCACGGACATCCAGACCAAGTACCATATGTCTTGGTCTGGGAAGATTTAATTCTCTCCCCACCTCCGTGGGTCCGGCCCTTTGTTTCCTCAACAGGTACGTCCGCGCATACATCAGCAGCGTCGGAAATATTAGCCTTAAAGAAAAACCCCAACATGGAGAAGCTACCCGACGCCCCGGATCTACCGAAGGCGATTTATCCTGACCCGCAGTCCGATTTGCTTCTTTTGGATTCCCCACCCCCTTATCCTCCGGCCCCGAATCCCCTACCACCTAGAGGACCCCCAGCTCCACTGCCCTCGGCACCAAGGGAACCATCCATGATGGAAGAAGAAAGGGGTCCCTCAGTGGGCACTAGGAGCCGGAGGGCTATCTCCCCGGACTCCACTGCCCTACCTCTTAGAGAATATGGCCCCCCCCGATGGCCAAGGGAATAGACCTCTCCAATATTGGCCCTTTTCCTCTGCAGATCTTTATAATTGGAAAATGCATAACCCAACTTTTTCCGAAAATCCACAGGCCCTTACCGCTTTAATAGAATCTCTTGTTTTCTCCCACCAGCCCACATGGGATGATTGTCAGCAGCTGCTCCAGACTCTCCTAACGACCGAGGAGAGGCAACGGGTTCTTTTAGAAGCCAGAAAAAATGTATTAGGCGCCAATGGGCAACCTACCCAGCTGCCTAACGAGATTGATGCTGGTTTCCCACTCGTCAGGCCAAACTGGGATTTCAATGCCCCGGAAGGTAGGGAGCGCCTGAAAATGTATCGCCAGGCTCTGGTGGCGGGTCTCCATGGAGCGGCCAGACGGCCCACTAATTTGGCTAAGGTAAGGGAAGTAACTCAGGGGCCCCAGGAATCGCCAACTGTGTTCCTGGAACGTTTAATGGAAGCCTTTAGACGCTTTACCCCTTATGATCCAACTTCGGAGGGACATAGGGCTACTATAGCAATGGCTTTCATAGATCAAGTGGTCCCTGATATTAAGAAGAAATTACAGAGGCTAGATGGCTTGCAGGGATTTTCGCTTCAGGAGTTAGTAAAAGAGGCAGATAAAGTATATAACAAAAGAGAAACAGAGGAAGAGAAGGAAGAAAGAAAGCAGAAAGAGCAGGAAGCCCGTGAAATAAGACGGGATAAGAGACAGGAGAGGAATTTAAGTAAGATACTGGCCACTGTGGTTGGAGGAAGAAATATAGGGGATAGAAATAGGCAGGAAGGGCGAACGGCAGACAGAAGGCGGCCATTAGACAAGGACCAATGTGCCTACTGTAAAGAAAAAGGACATTGGGCGAGAGAATGCCCTAAGAAAAAGAATGGAGGAAGGCCAACCAAAAACAAAATCTTAACATTGAAAGAAGAGGACTAGGAAAGTCAGGGCTCGAACCCTCTCCCCGAGCCCCGGGTAACTCTTAAAGTGGAGGGGGAACCTGTTCAATTTTTGGTAGATACCAGAGCCCAGCACTCCGTCCTTCTCCACTCAAAAGGTCCTATCTCAGCTAAAAGGTCATGGGTACAAGGAGCCACTGGGAATAAACAATATTCATGGACCACACGAAGGACAGTAGATCTTGGGATTGGACGAGTAACCCATTCATTTTTGATTATTCCGGAATGCCCCTATCCTTTGCTGGGAAGAGATTTACTCTCCAAAGTAGGGGCTCAAATCCACTTTCAGCCAGAAGGTCCCACCATAACTGATAATAAGGGAAGGTTACTTCAAATATTGACTATGAAATTAGAAGATGAATATAAATTATACGAGCAGCCTTCATCCTCACGAGTTAATGTTACTGATTGGGTAACTCGGTTCCCTCAAGCCTGGGCAGAAACTGCCGGAATGGGGATGGCCAAAAATCGGTCCCCGGTGCTAGTGGAACTCAAGGCAACTGCCACCCCAATAACGGTCCGTCAATACCCCATGAGTAGAGAAGCCAAAGACGGTATCCGTCCCCATATACAGAGGCTACTAGACTTGGGCATCTTAATAAGATGTCAATCAGCATGGAACACCCCTCTCCTGCCGGTAAAGAAACCAGGAACAAATGATTATCGGCCGGTGCAGGATCTACGAGAGGTAAACAAACGGGTGGCAGACCTCCACCCCACAGTTCCAAACCCTTACAACCTCCTGAGCACTCTTCCACCTCAACATACGTGGTATACTGTTTTGGACCTTAAAGATGCTTTTTTCTGTTTAAGACTCTCTCCCCTGAGCCAACCCTACTTTGCCTTCGAATGGAAAGATCCAACATCGGGAATGTCTGGTCAGCTGACATGGACACGGCTACCTCAGGGATTTAAGAACTCCCCGACCATCTTTGATGAAGCCCTCCATCAGGATTTGGCATTATATAGAGAATCAAATCCCCAGGTAACATTACTCCAATACGTTGATGATATTTTATTAGCTGCTGAGACCCAAGAAGATTGTATCAAGGGTACTGAAAAACTGTTAACGGAACTTGGAACCCTGGGATATAGAGCCTCAGCCAAGAAAGCACAAATATGCCAACAACAGGTCAGTTACCTGGGGTATCTATTAAAAGGGGGGCAAAGATGGCTCACGGAGAGCAGAAAGGATACGGTGGCCCAAATTCCGGCTCCCAAAAACGCCAGGCAGGTTAGAGAATTTTTGGGGACGGCCGGATTCTGTAGACTATGGATTCCAGGGTTTGCTGAGCTGGCAGCCCCATTGTACCCCCTAACCAAAAACAGCACTCTTTTCGTTTGGGGCGATAAGGAACAACGGGCTTTTGACCAAATCAAACGAGCTTTACTTTCAGCTCCAGCCCTAGGACTGCCAGATGTAACCAAACCTTTTCATTTATATGTGGCCGAAAATAAGGGCATTGCAAAAGGAGTATTGACTCAGAAATTGGGTCCCTGGAATCGCCCAGTTGCTTATTTGTCAAAAAAATTGGACCCTGTGGCATCAGGATGGCCCACCTGTTTAAAGATAATCGCTGCAGTGGCCGTTCTAGTCAAAGATGCTGACAAACTAACTTTAGGACAAAATCTAACGATAACAGCTCCTCATGCCCTGGAAAATGTAGTCCGTCAACCACCGGATAGGTGGCTAACTAATGCCAGGATGACCCACTACCAAACCCTGTTGCTAAACTCAGATCGCATCAAGTTTGCTCCAGCCACAGGACTCAATCCAGCCACCTTGCTACCTGATCCTGACTTGGAAGGCTCCACCATCATACATGATTGTCAGGAAGTACTAGCCGCAGCACACGGCAGTAGGCCAGATCTGATGGACCTGCCCCTCCCTGATGCTGATTTCACCTGGTTCATGGATGGGAGCAGTTTCCTGGAGGAAGGTAAGCGTCGAACTGGGGCAGCCGTGGTAGACGGAAAACAAGTCATATGGGCAGCGGCGCTACCACAAGGGACCTCAGCCCAACGAGCTGAATTAATTGCCCTGACGAGGGCATTAGAGATGGCAGAGAATAAAAAAGTAAACATCTACACAGACAGTAGATATGCGTTTGCTACCGCTCATATCCACGGTGCCATTTACCAACAGAGAGGGCTACTAACTTCAGGTGGCAAAGAAATTAAAAACAAAGACGAAATCGTGGCTTTGTTGACTGCACTCATGCTTCCTACTAAAGTCAGTATCATCCACTGCCCTGGACATCAAAAAGGAAATACCCCAATAATTAGGGGAAATAATATGGCTGACCAAGTGGCCCGAGAAATAGCATCGGGAGAAGTCATTTTAGGACTGTCAGATAAAGTTCCTGAAAAACCAGGCCGCGATGAAGAAATCATCCCGGCCACAACAAAAGGAACTTTGTCCCCTCAGCAAGCAGAATCCATGTTTCAACAGATGCACAGATGGACACATTTGGGGACTAAAAAGATGGTAGCCTTGTTACAAAAAGCCGGGTACGAAACCCCTGGAATGACAAAATTAGCTGAACAAATTGTGCAGGAATGCGTCCCATGTCAACAGGTAAATGCTCACAAAGGGAAACTTGAAACTGGAAAGAGACTCAGGGGGGACCGCCCAGGAACTTACTGTGAAGTGGACTTTACCGAAGTGCGTCCTGGAAGGTACGGTAATAAATACCTTTTAGTTTTTGTAGACACTTTTTCAGGATGGATAGAGGCTTTCCCAACAAAGAAAGAAACAGCTGCTGTAGTAGCCAAGAAGATTTTAGAAGAAATTTTTCCTCGATTTGGAGCATCAAAGGTAATAGGGTCTGATAATGGTCCAGCCTTCGTCGCCCAGGTAAGTCAGGATGTGGCCAGATATTTGGGGACTGATTGGAAATTACATTGTGCCTATAGACCCCAAAGTTTAGGTCAGGTAGAAAGAATGAATAGGACTCTAAAAGAGACCCTAACTAAATTGTCCTTGGAGACTGGCGGTACCGATTGGACGGTGCTCCTTCCTTTGGCCCTATTCCGGGTTAGAAATACACCTTCCCGATACCATCTTACTCCTTTTGAAATATTATATGGTGCCCCGCCTCCCCTCCTCACTTTAGGAAAAGAAATAAAACCTGATTGTCAAAATAACACTGACTTATATGCTAGGCTACTGGGACTCCAATTGGTCCAGAAAGAAATATGGTCCCAACTCGCCAAGGCCTACCAACCGGGAACACCGGGAGAAACTCATCCTTTCCAAGTCAGAGACTCCGTATACGTCCGTCGGCATCGAACCCAGACGTTGGAACCTCGATGGAAAGGACCATACACCGTCTTCCTCACCACCCCAATGGCCATAAAAGTGGACGGCATCGCTGCCTGGATCCATGTTTCACATGTGAAGGCTGCACCAGCGACGGCATCATCAGGATGGCGGGCCCAAAGAACCGACAACCCGCTCAAACTCAAGCTTCTACGAACCTAAGACTTATAATTTTGGTTTTACTGCCTTTACTGACTGTAAGTGATTTTAGCCCTCACCTCCCCCAACGTTTAACTAGGCAGGTAATTTCTCAGACTGGAGATGTAACCTGGTCCATTAGTCATACTGCACCCCCCTGGACCTGGTGGCCAGATCTTTTTCCTGATGTTTGTGAATTGGCTATAGGAGCACCTTATTGGGATACAGAAGATTCTCATGATATGAACACTGCCCCTTCCAAAGTTTCGGAAACTGATTGGTTTGGGCCGAGTTGCAAAAATGCAGGCAAAAGAATGATGCTTGGTATCCTCACTTTCTACGTATGCCCCGGGTTCCACCGCCCTTGATCTCTGAATTATAAATGTGGTGGAACTGAAAACTTTTATTGCAAAAGCTGGGGATGTGAAACTACCGGGGATACTAATTGGAAACCCACCTCAACTTGGGATTTTATTACTGTAACGGCTAATTATTCTCATAATGAGGATACCGGACACCGGAGTAAATGTTCAGGATGGTGTCATCCCCTTAAAATTTCCTTTAGTAATCCCGGAAAAAGAGATAAAAAATGGATAAATGGTCATTCTTGGGGCGTTAGATTTTACATGAGGGGATATGATTTAGGAATATTAATGACCCTTAAGCTAAAGATTGAGACTCCTGCTCCTATATCAATAGGCCCAAATCCCATACTTGGCCCCCCTTTGCTTCCCCCGGCCCCTTCAACTACGTCAACAAAGAATGAGACTAATGAAACCTCTGGATCCAAAGAACCCACAGTTAAGCCTGGGACTCCTCAGGATAGGATGCTTTCTTTGGTGCAGGCAGCCTTTACGGTTCTCAATGCTACAAACCCAGAGGCTACAAAATCATGTTGGCTTTGCTATGCTGCCCCTCCCCCTTATTATGATGCTATAGGATATAGCTCCAACTATACTAATTCTACCTCCTCAGACCAATGTCGATGGAAGCGAGAAGGGAACAGTAAATTAACCCTGTCCTCGGTTTTTGGAAATGGTACTTGTATAGGAACACCTCCCCAGTCCCATAGACACCTTTGTCATGATTTTAGCCTCCCTTCAGGCTCAGGATATCTTGTACCTCCTCAAGATGGATGGTGGACATGTGACACGGGGCTCACCCCTTGTGTCTCTTTAGAGGTTCTTAATACTTCAGCTGACTTTTGTGTGTTAGTGCAATTAGTCCCTAGACTTATCTACCATTCAGACTCATCCTTTTTAGATGAATATGTAGGAAAAACAAAAAACAAAAGAGAACCTGTAACCCTCACATTGGCTGTCCTTCTAGGACTAGGAATATCTGCCGGGATAGGAACAGGAACCACAGCCCTCATACAACAACCCCAGTATTATGCAAGTTTAAGACAGGCTGTAGACATCGACCTTCGAGCATTAGAAAGTTCCATAACTCAACTAAAGGAATCACTCACCTCACTTTCAGAAATGGTGTTGCAGCCTAGATTTGCTGTTTCTTAAGGAAGGGGGATTATGCGCCGCTCTAAAAGAAGAATGTTGCTTTTATATTGATCATTCAGGAACCATTACCAAAACCATGGATAAACTAAGGGAACGCTTAGATAAAAGGCAAAGGGAGAGAGAGAACGAAAAAGGATGGTTTCAATCATGGTTTGATAAGTCCCCCTGGTTTACCACCTTAATCTCTACTCTGTTGGGACCTCTTATTGTTTTATTGTTGATTTTAACTTTTGGACCATGTGTTCTAAATCGCCTGATAGCATTTATTAGAGAACGTATCAGTACTGTACAAGTTCTAATGTTAAGACAACAGTACCAAAGTTTACGAACAGAAGGTTGAGATTCCATGATTGGAATCAATAGTCACAAGAAAAAGGGGGGAATGTGGGACTCGAGGGACATTGTTCCAGCTAATGATTAAGAACTCTCCAGACAATAGGGGCTTCTTAGACAATGGGTGAATTTCCAGGATGTCCGGCCCCCTTCCGAGAAGGAGGGAGATAACAAAATGTAAAAAAGTTGTCTGTCAAAGACCAATCAGGCAGCTGGGGACAAGTTCCCTCTCTGGTCCGAGCCTAAGCCGGGACCAATCAGCAGGAGAACACAACCAAATCTATAATTTACATACGGGGAAGTGGGAACCTATAAAACTGACATATTCGCGCCCAAAAGGGTTCCTTCTTCGACCTCCTGCGTGAGGACCAAGGAACCCCGGTGCATCGGCCTTCAATAAACCTCTTGCGTTTTGCATCGACTTCCGACTCTTGTTGTTTCCTGGGAGAGTCGAAACTCCTAGGAGACCGCGCAGGTCTAACATAAGAAACCCAAAAATCTGTCATGCTCAACCTCACTGGAAATTGGAACACTGCAACTTGAAATAAACCATATTGTGGGGTCCTACGCAGAGACCCAGAGTTGGTCTAAAGATTATTTTAAGATGAAGATGTTTGAGATTCAACAAATGGAAAAAGAAACCTTCTTGGAGCTTCCCTTATCTGACTAAAAGCAGAACTTTCTGAGAAATGAGGGCGGCCATAGATTCCCTCTTGGGGCAGCTTCTACTCCAGGAGAGAGGCCAAGAGTACACTTACCATAAATCCCTTCTCCAGAGGGTTTTTACGACCCTGAAGCAGATGGAAAGACCATACACACCTGTATAGACAAACATTATCACAAACGTTCTTATCTGACACTAGTTCTCCTAAAAATCCATTGTCTTTCCTAAAGAAAGCAATTTGTTCAACCTATAAAAGTTATTTCTCCCTCACTAAATTAGGTTTATAAGCCTTTAACTTTAACCACTTAAAGGGCCAGCTACGTCTTCTGTTGGCTTCCCTGTGCATATGAATAAATCTTGTTCTTCAGTTAATCTGTCTTGTCAGTTTCATTCCACAGGCCTCAGCTCCTAAATTTCAGAAGACAAAGAAAAAAGTTTCTCCTCACCTAAAGAATGATAGCACCTTATACCCATAAGATTGGCAAACATCATAAAATTTAGTAATAACAAATATGGGTAGAGACGTGTGAGAGAGAAGCCTTCATGCCCTACTGCTGGGAGTGGAGCTCAGCTGGCAGTGCTTATAGTATTAACAAAGATTTTCCCCGTGACCAAACTTTCCTCAGGCTCCTTTGACCCTCTGCTCCCCAAGTTCCAACCTTGGGCTTCAGTCTCTGTCCTTATAGACTCCAGTTTTAGCAAGAATCCAGTTAAGTCAGTTTAGGCAGAATCTCCCACCCTTGATGTCTGATCAAATTCCTCATTCTCCATCATGCCCCTCAGGTTATATCTCATCCCCCTGACCTGCCTTCAGTAAGAATTCTGTTAGGTCTGTTTAACAAAGAATAACTCTACCCTTTAAGTAATTTTCCATCCACCAAACCCCCAATATTTTTCTTGTCATAAACTCCCACTTTTCTTTGTATTCAGAGTTGAGCCTGTGAAAATAAAGGAAACCTCATCGAAAATGACGTTGCTCTCACATAAGAATCAGTATCACCCACTGCAATTCCAAGGCTCCATCCGGAAGAAAGATTTCCTTGTGACCCATCAACAACAAGCTGCCCACCTCCTGCAGCCAATGAAGAACCACCAGAGTCTTCCCCAATTTCCTCCTAAAACCCTAATGAAAGCTGACCTTCCCTTTATCGTCTTGATCTACGGTTCACCATACTGTGCATGTCCAGAGCTGCAATTTTTCTGCTATACCCGAATAAACTCATTTTGCTTACAAAATAACTGGCTCTTTTGCTTTTAAGCTCGACAAGCTGAATCTCCCTCCCCTACTGCAAAACCCCATTGTAGTAGACCCCTGAATAAAGTCTACCTTGCTGTCCTGAACAAGTGTCAGAATAATTTTTTATTTGACAGCATTGTAGGGGAGCAAAACTTGCCATCCCCAAATATCTCTTTGGCATGCAGATTATTTCAAGATGAAAACAACGTCCAAAAGATTCAGGGAGAAACTCTGACCCTCCCCCTAACTACCTAAAATAATTTAGATAGAGGGTCTGTTCCAGGAATAGAGCTATTGTTACTGAGCAAAGGGCTTGCTCCCTGACAAACACAGAAGCCAATCCTATGGAACTGGCTTTCAAGAAGAGAAAAGAAGCTCTACTGAGAGGTCAACAAGGAGACAGGAAGATAAACTCAACCCTGTCTCCCCAGTCTGGTCAAACTTTTATGAGTTAGGGGAGGAAGGTTGTATGCGGAAGTGCTGGCGGGGGACGGGGGCAGGTTTCGACGGGAGGGCTTTGGAGCTTGACCATTTATGATGAAGCATGGTAAAGGGGCTCCAGCACCGGATCTTCCTGGGCTCTAGACCCTTCATTTCTTCAGCATTCCAGCATTCAGGTTCCTGCTCATGTCCTGGTCCTTTGGTTCTATGGTGGGGGGAGAAACTTTGGTTCCAGATGTTGTTTGAAGTCAAAATTTTCTCCTCTGCGCATGCTTCAACTGTATGACTTGAGGTTTTGTTCTGTTATCTCTGAAAAACAACTCAGTATCTTGTTAGAAACAGTATAGGGCCAGTTTGGGGGCTGGTTCTGTGGTTACACTATCATCAGAGATATCGTCAAAGAACATGGGCTAGGTGTGATCAGGGAACCTTAAAAAGACCTAGAGATCACGGTCCACTCTGGGGCCCACTGTCTCTGCCTGGCCCAGCAAACATTTGTTTACGAAACATTTGCTTTTCCATCTCCATGTGAATTGCCTTCCTCCCTTTAGAAGTTCCAAACTACTACTCCCAACATTGTCTTTTGTCTTTGGCTCAAGATGGTATTTAAAGGGAGGTTTTCAGCCATTTTGGCAGGTTACTTAGTTTTTCTAGGTCCCTACTATGTATACATGTCATTAAACTTTTGTTTGATTTTCTCCTATTAATCTGGCTCATATCAACTTTAACTCTTATACCAATTTTAACTCTTTGAGGAGAACCTCGAAGTGCAGAAAAAAATTTCTTCTTCCCCAACTGTATAAAGAATAAAGTAGAGGGCTTCCCTGGTGGCACAGCGGTTGAGAGTCTGCCTGCCGATGCAGGGGACACGGGTTCGTGCCCCGGTCCAGGAAGATCCCACATGCTGTGGAGCGGCTGGGCCCGTGAGCCATGGCCACTGAGCCTGCGCGTCCGGAGCCTGTGCTCCGCAACGGGAGAGGCCACAACAATGCAAGGCCCACGTATCGCCAAAAAAAAAAAAAAAAAAAAGAATAAAGTAGAAATCAAGGTCCCATATATATGCCAGAGAAAATTTCAACAGGATCAGAATAAGGTATGTGCAAAGATGTTTATAAAAGTCTTGTTTGTGAAGAAGACAGTTTATAGATGTCTATCACTAAGAGGATTACTAAGAAGATGTGGTGGTTATTTAGTCTGAAGCACTATACAAAAGCTAGACGGAATGGTAAAATGTAAATCCCCAAATTGGATAAATCTTAAACGCAAATGGTGTGTGAAAAAGAAAGAAAAATAACATTTACTAATCCTTAACTTTCTTTCATAATGCCTTAATTTCTTCTTGAATCTTTATGAAATGGCTATTTCCTTATCCCATTAACTTTTTGTTTCAAAGTTTCAAGGCATTTGCTGTTCTTATTCTAATTTCCGGAATGAAACATATTAGCTCATATATTTTCATTCATTTTTGTTTAATTCTGTTTAATAATGGAAATCATTCAATGACCTAAAATTTGCCTCTGGTCGTTGGTTTGTTACAGTTTATATGGATTTTTTTTTTTTTTTTTTTTTTTTGTGGTACGTGGGCCTCTCACTGTTGTGGCCTCTCCCGTTGCGGAGCACGGGTTCCGGACACGCAGGCTCAGCGGCCATGGCTCACGGCCCCAGCTGCTCCATGGCATGTAGGATCTTCCCGGACCGGGGCACGAACCCGTGTCCCCTGCATCGGCAGGCGGACTCTCAACCACTGTGCCACCAGGGGAAGCCCGAGGAGTAATTTTTTGTCTATTGCTAATTTCTAGTTTTATTGTATCGTATCAGAGTATATATCTCGATAGATAGATAGATAGATCATACCACATAGTTATCATATAAAAAGTTTACCTCTTTAAATTTATTGACTTTTTGAATATGATATGTAATCACTTTTTAAAAGCATTTTATGGGCAATTTAAGAGAGGCTAATTCTTGCAAAGAACTGAGTTTGGAATATACTTTAAAGTCAAATACACGGAATTCCCTGGTGGCACAGTGGTTAAGAATCTACCTGCCAATGCAGACGACACAAGTTTGATCCCTGGTCTGGGAAGATCCCACATGCTGCAGAGCAACTAAGCCTGGATGCCACAACTACTGAGCCTGCGCTCTAGAGCTTGCAAGCCACAACTATTTTGAGCTCATGTGCTGCATCTACTGAAGCCCATGCACCTAGAGCCCGTGCTCCACAGCAAGAGAAGCCACCTCAATGAGAAGCCTGCGCACCGCAATGAAGAGAAGCCCCTGCTCCCTGCAACTAGAGAAAGCCCACATGCAGCAACAAAGACCCAACAGAGTCAAAAATAAATAAATAAAACCTTAAAAAAAAGGTCAAATACATAGTTTAATATCACATTTCTCAAACTACTACTCTCCTTGATCCTACAAAAATAAAAAAATATTGCATTATAGTTTAATTTTATTCTTATTTCTTTCTCCTTATTTTATCCTTCAATATTCTGATTTCCTTTGCTTACTAAGATTCATGACTGATATTTTAGTTAAAAACCTCACTTTTTATTATCATGAATAATTCTTTTTGATCTAGCTTATTAATTTTAGCCTATAATTCGGGTGGCATTCTGCTTTTTTTAATTTGGTGTTCTTTTTATTTTCATATTTCCATTTTAAATTTATGATTTTATTTTGCATATTAGGAAAATAATGCATCCCTTCTGCATTTGAAAAGACAAAGAATTTGCTTAAATCTGTATATTAATTATCCAGAAGCTAAAGGAGAGGAAGTAAAGGCATTGAGTTGAAACTCTACCTCCTAAGCAATAAAACTCAGAAACTCATCTAGCTGGTGTTGACTGAAATTAAGAGGTAAACTGAGGCAAGGTTTTTTAAAAAATGAGTTAATTCAGGAATAGCAGAGGTATTGCAATTTGGGACAAGCAAACAGTAGTATGCTACAGGCAAGTCCACTAGGAGTTTGGGGCAGGCTGTATTTATGCACAGGGAATGTAAAGAGGGGAAGTTTCAGTTACAGTCAATAAAATCAAAAACAATAGGAGAACAGCCTTGAACACTTCCCAAGCAGACAGAATTAGCCCAGTCACACAAAGTTCAATTCAGCCCACTTTGTAAAACAACCTGACCTGGGTCATCTTCTGTTCACGCCTCTGGCAAAACTTCCCAAGGTTGATATGAGAAAACCTCTGATCAACCTCCCATCATCCGCGAACACTGCGACACCATTAATTTTCTGTAAATTGGGCCTTTACAAGAAATCAGTCTCATAGTCCTTAAGTTTTGTCTTCCTGAGGGCACATATGTGAGATTCTCCATTTTATATCCTCTGGGTCTATTTTAGATTGAAATTGTTTCAAGCTGGCACCTACAAATCTTAGGCTGGATACTGTTTCTTGCTGACTATTTATTAGTAAGGTGATTGATGGTTGCATTTCACAGGCAATAACATACAACTTACGAAGTCTGGACATCTACAAGTAATTTTTATCTACAAATAACCCTTCAAAACTTATGGCAGATATAAATCTGACAACTGAATTTTTATTTTCAACATGGATCAGGATTTATGTTCTTTGTTCCTTCATTCAAAGACTTTAAAAACATTTGCAGCCTCTAGTTATATCATAGAAGTTCTCAAATTACAATATGACTTAGAATCCTACTTTTCACAATACCTGATTAACAAATTATCTTGGAAATCTTTCTTGCTAGATCTGCTAATTAAAATCCTACATACTCTGGGTCTAGGCCAGATTTTATTAACCATCATTGGAAAAGAAGTGTGCATGTGTATGTGTGTGTTTGTGTAAAGATTACACTTTCGGCATTAAGAAAATGTAGGCTTACGATTTTATAATATTTTTGCCTCTACAGTTCTACAATCTTCCCTTTGGTCTCTTTTTGGCATCACCATACCTTGAACTAGATCTGCAACAAATTATCTCTTTCCTGTCTCTGAGATTTCTTCTTTTATCCTATTTCTAGATACATAGTATGTTTTAAATATATTGCATTTTGGAGATACTTCTTAATACTTTATTTTAAAGCCACTACTTATGCAATATTTTACTTTACTGCCACGCATATTCAAACTATTATTTTTAATATTACTGTAAAAATATGTATTTCCTCAAAGATTACCAGAACATGGATAATATATCCCAAGTCTTAGGCAGGAGTATCTTGTTGGCTTCCGCTCAGATGAAACGTGATAAAACACGAGGAATTTCTGAACAACCAGGCATGTGTGTGCAGTATTCTGTGTCAATTAGACCATACTCCTCTTTTATTGTCTACAATGGATCTAGATTCATGATATTTTGTAGAGCATAGTCAATGTCCACCATTTTGGGGATGAGTATACTCAGAAATCCAGCTGTGTCAATGCAAATTTGTTCAAAATATTAGTCATGTTCTTTATCTCTGTACAGTTCCATATATTTGGAGATGTTATTACCCAAATCACTTGAATTATAACAGTGCTTGAATTATATCATGATGACCAAAAATCTTCCATTTCACTAAATTTAGGAGATGATACATAGCTTTTGATAAGTTACCTCAGTTTTTTTATTTGCCTGGAAAAGTCATTATTTTACCTTCATTTTTAAAAGATTCTTTTGCTGGACATAGAATGCTGGGTTGATAGATTGTTCCTTCCTTCTTTCCTTCCTTCTTTCTTTCCTTCTTTCCTTCCTTTCTTTCATGATTTCATTGTCTTCTAACAAGTAGACTGTTGTAATTCTAATCTTTGTTTCTCTGTTTGTGTTGTAACTATTTTCTGTTCCCCCCCCCCCCGCAACCATTCCTTTCAGGAGTTTAACTTGAGATTTCAGCAATTTTTCTCTTCTGTGACTATGTGTCCCATCAGCAGGGTATGAAAGTTCCATTTGCTCTACATTCTTTTTTGTTTTGTTTTGGTTTGGTTTGGTTTGGTTTTTTTGCGGTACGTGGGCCTCTCACTGTTGTGGCCTCTCCCGTTGCAGAGCACAGGCTCTGGACGCGCAGGCTCAGTGACCATGGCTCACAGGCCCAGCCGCTCCGCGGCATGTGGGATCTTCCCGGACCAGGCCCGAACCTGTGTCCCCTGCATCGGCAGGCAGACTCTCAACCACTGCACCACCAGGGAAGCCCTGCTCTACATTTTGATAATACTTGGGCTTGCCTGTGTATTTCATTTTAGTCATTCTTGTGATTATGTAGTGGTATCTCATATTGATTTTAATTTGTATTTCCATGATGACTAATAATGGTAAATGCCTTGTCATATATTTATTGCCTAGTAGAATCTCATTTTGGTAAAATACCTGTTCAAAATGTTACCATTTTCTTTTCTAGGTGTACTGTAGTTTTCTTACTGATTTGTAGAAATTCTTTTTATATACTGTTTGTAAGTTCTTTCTAAGATATATATTGCATATACATCCTCCAATCTTTTGGTTTATCTTTCCCTTTCCTAATAATATCTTTGATAAACATAACTTAAACATGATAAAATTTATCATTTTTTCTTTATGGGTAATATATTATGTGTCCGATTTAAGAAATAGTTGCATAATTCAAAGTCAGAAGTATTTACTTATGTTTAATTTAAAAAGTTTTACTGTTTAAACTTTTACATTTAGATCTGAAATACCCCTGGAGCTGATTTTTATAAAAAATACAGGGCAAGTTTATTTTTTGCCTCCATAGATATACAATTGATTCAACTTCATTTATCACTGCACTTTACCATAAAACAGGTGATTGTATTTGTATTGCCTTCTGGTCTCTTTATTCTGTTTGTTTATTTCTATCTTTTTGCCAATAGTATGCATCTTAGTAACTATAGCTTTTACTAGGTCTTCATGTCTGATATTGTGTCTTCTAGCTCAAAACTGCCTCAAATACTTTTAACCCTTTGCATTTTAATGCAAGTTTAAAAATCTACTTGTCAATTTCCACATGATATTACTGATAGTGTCTTTACCACAATTGCTCTGAGTGTACAGATCACTATGCAGTGAACTGACAACTTTATAATACTGAGGCTTTTCCCACATGAACATTGTATATCGCTTAATTTAACCTAATCTTCAATCTTCAGCAGTGATTTGTAGTTTTCAGTAGTGATCTCTCAAACACTTTTATTCTGCTTCTGTATATTTGATATCTCTGATGATTTTCTAATAACAGTATTTGAGAGATTCATTTTCTGTTTGCTTACTGATATTATATAAAATATATTATATATTTCTTTCAGCAAACTTGCACTTAGCAACCTTTCTAAAATCACTTAATAATTTTAATAGTTTGGAGATTCTTTTGAATCTTTCAATCACTATCAAGTTGGCTTAGAGAAAATATCACAGGAAAACAATTGAAGCAGCAAGAGCTGGGTCCTCAACATTGCAACATACATTTGTTGCCTAATGCAGGGACTTTGAAAAAGAAAGATAAAAAATTGCTTCATTATTTTATTACATCTTTAACTTTGTTCCTCTATATCTTGCTACTTGGTTCCCTGAAAAAGAAAAAGAAATTGGCCCCTTAAAAATTCATGTGTTAAAATAGAGGTCATTCATCCGGAAGCAGTGATACAGAATGAGTGCAATAGGAATAACTATTAGGAAATGCAATGATATTACATTTATCCTTTTTAAAAGATAATTCAGATCTACTTGATACAATTAGGAGAGAAATGAAAGTAAGTAGAGGCTTAGAAATCCTATCAGTAAGATTAATGGTTTAAGCAAAGCTCAATTAAGAGCTATGTAATTAGTGCTCAGAGCAAGTGTCTGAGAATAGGCTAGTAGATGGAAAAAACCCTATGAGAAGTGCCAGGGAAAAGCCAATAGGTTGTCAAAGACAAGAAGCCAGTATTGAGAAAATCTGAATAGTTATGCTAGTGATAGAATATCTAACTGAACTATAGAATTCTTATTTCTTTTTACAGTTTTTCTCAACGCTTGTTTCTATTAATGTGGGCTAGAGGGAAGGCAGACATACACCTGGGAAAAGGATAAGAGGATCTTTGGAGAAGGTGGTGGAAATGAGGGCCTTATAAATGTAGTTTGAACTACTATTTTAGAAATATAAAATACAGAATGTAAAGGTCTACAAAACACTGCAGACTGTTGAGAATATATAAGAAATATTTTAAATGTATTGCAAAACGAGGGGATACCACTATACAACTATTAGAGTGTCCAAAATCTAAAGCACTAAAACAGCAAATGCTGGCAAAGATATGGAGCAATAGTGACTCTCGTTCATCTCGTTCATCGCTGATGGAAGTGCAAAATGGTACAGCCACTTTGAAAGATGGTTTGAATTTTTTACAAAACTAAACATATGGTAACCATACAATCCAACAATTATGCCCCTTGGTATTTACCAAAAAAGAATTGAAAACTCCTGTTCATGAAGACTTTTGTTCATCTATGCACATAGATGTTTAAAGCAGCTTTATGCATAACTGACAAAACGTGAAAGCACCCAAGATGTTCTTTAGTAGGTGAATGGAAAATGGTGTTACATCCAAAGAATGGAATATTATTCAGCACTAAAAAGAAATCAACTATCAAGCCATAAAAAGACATGGAGGAAACTTAAATGTTAAGTGAAAGAAACCAATCTGAAAAGACTACATAATGTATGACTCCAACTACATACATTCTAGAAAAGGTAAAACTACAGATAGAGTAAAAAGATCAGTTGTTGCCAGTGCTTTAGGGGAGGGAGTAGGAATGAGTATGTGGAGCAGTGAGGATTTTTAGAGTTGTGAAAACACTCTGCATTGTTCTATTATGATGGATACGTGTCATTATACATTTTTTCAAACCCATAGAATGCACAATACCAAGAGTGACCCTAATGTAAACCGTGGGGTCTGGGTGATTACGACATGTCAATGGAAGTTCATCAACTGTAACATATGTATACTCTGGTGCGGGATGTCGGTAATAGGAGAGGCTATGCACGTGTAGGGGCAGGGAATATATGGGAAATCTCTGTACTTTCCTCTTAATTTTGTTGTAAACCCAAAACTGCCCTAAAAACTTGTCTTTAAAAAAAATTATTGCCACCATTTTTAAAAAATCGAAACAATTCACTACATTAAATAAAACAATATTCATTAATTTATCATGTGATAATATGAACCAAAAGACTGTGTTTGTGCGTATATAAACAAATTGGGAGTGTCCTGCCTGCCTGAAGTAAGGCAGACATTATTCATATGCCACCCTATTCAGGTATCTAATCAACTTGTGGTAATTTATGCAGCATGAAAGTAAAGTTCTTTGGAGAAATTATAATGCCTTTTAACTCCAAACTACTTTTTTTTCTTTATTGATTTACATAGAGTTAAATTGCTCAGAGTCATCAAGTCACATTATGGTCATTGATCTGAGCAAGGCCACCATCTTACTTTACATAATTATTTATTACCATTTATTCCCATACTCCAATCCTATCCTCATATAATATCCATTGTAAAGTACTCAACGAATTTTTTTTTTTAAATTTATGTTCTCCCAAAATATGTATGGTTGTTTTGTGAACATGTAATCCATACCCCTATCAAGATATATTTCTATCATGCTAGAAAGTTAAATCATGCCCATTTTAAGTCAATACCACACCACACTCCCAAATCAACTACTGTTCTTATCTCCATCATTCACCTGTTTTAGAACTTTGTATAAATGGGATCATGCATTATAAACTTTTTTGCTTCTGGTTTCCGTCAGTCCGTATGATCCCTGAGGAATTCATCTGTGTTGTGAGTGTATCAGTACTTCCTCCTTTTAAATTTCCATTGTGGTAAAAACACTTACCATGAGATCTACCTTAAATTTTTAAGCGTACTGTCCAATACACTATTGTTGACTATAGGTACAGTGTTGTACCTATCTATCTAGAGCTAATTCATCGTTCTTAACTAAACCTTTATGCCAGTTGATTAGTAATCCCCTATTTTCCCCACCTTGTGGCAACCACCATTCCACTCTTTGACTCTATAAATTTAACAATTTTAGATACTGCATGTAAGTGGAATCATGCAGTATTTGGCTTTCTGTGACTGGCTTATTTCACTAAGCACAATGTCCTCCAGGCTCATCCATGTTGTCACATATTACAGAATATCACTCTTTTTAAAGGCTGCTCTTAGTTTCATTGATTTCTTTCTAATTTTTCTACTTTCTATTATGTTAATTTCTGCTCTAATCTGCTAAATCCTTCCTTCTGCTGATTTTTTTTTTTTTTTCCCGGTACGCGGGCCTCTCACTGTTGTGGCCTCTCCCGTTGCGGAGCACAGACTCCGGACGCGCAGGCTCAGCGGCCATGGCTCACGGGCGCAGCCGCTCCGCGGCATGTGGGATCCTCCCGGACCGGGGCACAAACCCGTGTCCCCTGCATCGGCAGGCGGACTCTCAACCACTGCGCCACCAGGGAAGCCCCCTTCTGCTGATTTTAAGCTTAGTTTTTTCATCTTTTTCTAGCTCCTTAGAGTGTAAAGTTTGAGTGTTTATTTGAGATCTTTGTTATTTTTATAAAGTAGGCATTTGTGATTATGAACTTCCCACTTAGGACTGCTTCTTTTGCATCCCACAAGTTTTGGTATGTTGTGTTTTTGTTTGTTTCAATGTACTTCTAGTTTCATTTTTTTTAATTCTTTAACCCAGTGGTTGTTCAAGAGTGGGTTGTTTAATTTCCAAATATCTGTGAATTTTTGAGTTTTACTTTGTTATTGATTTCTAGCTTCATTCCAAGGTGGTCATAAAAAATACTTGGTATGATTTTATCTTCTTAAATCTGTGTGACCTGACATGTGATCTACCCTGGAGAAAGGTCTGTGTGCACTTGAGAATGTGTACTCCGCAGCTATGGTTACAGTGTTCTATATGTCTTCTAGGTTCATTTGACTTGATCAAATGAACAACTGATCAATAGTGTTGTTCAAGTTCTGTTTCCTTATTAATCTTCTGTCAAGATGTTATATCCACTATTGAAAGTGAGAAATTGAAGTCACTTACTATTATTGTATTGCTGTCTATTTTCCCATCATTTCTGTCACAATGCTTGCTTTATATATTTAGGTGCTCTGGTGGTGGGTGCATATATATTTATAATTTTTATAACTTTCTGGAGAATTGACCCTTTTACCATAATATAATGTCCTTCTTTGTCTCATGTGACAGCTTTGGACTTAAAGTCTCCTTTGTCTAACATAAGTATATCTACCTCCTCCCTTTTGGTTGCCATTTGCATAGAATATCTTTTTCCATTCCTTCACTTTCAGCCTATGGGTTTCCTTAAATCTAAAGTGAGTTTCTTGAAGACAATTATCCATTCAATTACTCTATACTTTTTCGAATGGCAAGTTTAATACATTTACCTTTAAAGTAATTATTGATAGGAAAAGATTTACTTTTGTCATTTTGTTAATTATTTTCTGTTACTTTTGCATTCTTTAGTCTGTGTTTTCCTCTTGTGCAGTCTTCTTTTGTGTTTTGCTTAATTTTTTGTACTTATATGCTTTGATTCCTTTGTATTTTTCTTTGTATATCTTCTTTGGGTAATATTTTTGTGGTTACCTTGGGGTTTACATAAAATATCACATAGTTATAACAGTCTATTTTAGACTGATAACAACTTAAGTTCAATCACATACAATAACTCTACACTTTAATCTCTCCCCCCCACACTTTTTGTTATTGTTATGACAATTTATTCTATTCACATTGTGTATTTTTAACAAATTTTTGGTTATAGCTATTTTTAATACTTTTGTCTTTTAACTTTTATACTAGAATTAAAATTGATTTATCCATCACCAGTACAGTAATATAGTACTCTGTATTTGTCTACATACTTACCTTTAGCAATGAGTTTCATATGTTTTTTATGTTATTGTGTTGCTGTTTAGTGTCCTTTAATTACAATTTTGTAGAACATTTCTTGTAAGGCAAATCTAGTGGTAACTAACTCACTCAGCTTTTGTTCATCTGGGAAAGTTTTTTTCATCTTTTTATTGGACAGTTGTTCCAGATATAGTATTTGTGGTTGGCAGGGGTTTTTTTCCTTCAGCTCTTCAAATATATTACTCACTCTCCTTTGGCCTAAAAGGTTTTGCTGAAAAGTCTACTCACAGTTTTATGGGAGTTCCCTTGTATGTGGCAAGATGCTTTTCTTTTGCTACTTTCAAAATTCTTAGTTTTTGACTTTTGACAATTTAATTATAGTGTGTCTCAGTGTGGATTTCTTTGGGCTCCTCTTCTCTAGTGTCCTTTGGGTTTCTTTAATCTGGATGTCCATTTTCCCTCAGATTTGGGGAGTTTTTGACCATTATGTCCTTGAATAAGCTTCTAGGTCTTTTCTCTCTTTCTTTTCCTCCTTAGATTTTCATAACATTAATTTTTCCACTTGATAGTATTCCATAGCACCTTAAGCTTTCTTCACTTTTTCATTCTTTTTTCTTTATGCTCCTCTGACTAATTTCCAATGAACTGTCTTCAAGTACTCTGATTTTTCTTTTACTTAAAATAGTTACTGTAGAACTCCTCTAGTAAATTTTTCAGTTCATTTATTGTACTCTTCAGCTCCGTGACTTTTTTTGTTACTTTTTTATATTTTTTGTCTTTGTTGAAATTCTCATTTTGATAATGCATTGTTCTCTTGCCTCGGTAAGCACCTTTACGACAGCTATCTTGAATTCTCTAGCCAGTAAATCACATAGCTCCATTTCATCAGGGTCAGTCTCTGGAGATTTATTCTGTTCCTTTGTTTAGAACATCTTTGCCTGATTCTTTATTTTGCTTGAATTTCTGTGTAGGTGTCTATGCATTAGACAAAGTAGGCACCTCTCCTAGTCTTCACAAACTGGTCTCATACAGGAGATGACTCCCACCAATTAGCCCAGCCCAAAGATTCTGGGAACCTCTATCAACTCTTTCCCATCCCAGGGAGAAGCACGAAGCTGTGGTTTTTGTCTGCTGACTCTGTGTGTAACCATGTAGGGAGCTTTGGCATCAGCCAGCCCAGTCACCATCTCTATTCTCCCACAGGCAGCTAGACTACACTGGACCCATCAGAGCTCCAAGACAAGACTGACAAGACAGACACCATTTCTTTGGGCAGCTCCAAAGAAGTTGCAGCATTAGATGCACAGATCAACTCTTTCCCTCCCCAGTGGGAAGCTAAGAGTTGGGATTTTTTTTTTTTTTTTTTGCAGTACGCAGGCCTCTCACTGCTGTGGCCTCTCCCGTTGCGGAGCACAGGCTCCGGATGCGCAGGCTCAGGGGTCATGGCCCATGGGCCCAGCCGCTCCGCGGCATGTGGGATCTTCCCAGACCAGGGCACGAACCCGTGTCCCCTGCATCGGCAGGTGGACTCCCAACCACTGTGCCACCAGGGAAGCCCAAGAGTTGGAATTTTTTATTCTCTCATTCTACACTGAGAAGAGGCAGAGGATCTATGGTGTCTAACAGTCCAAACTGCTGTCTCTGTCCTCCCCTAGGGGGGTAGATTATGCTGGATTCATCAAAATGTCAAAACTGGCAAGACAAAAGCCAGTCCTCTTGGAAGCTCCCTGAGAAAAGTTGAAGTTTTCAACACATGAACAAACACCTTCCCTCACCTGGGAGAACCTGGGAGCTAAAGGACCTCTTCCTGATCCTATTGTGCTTTTCTAGGGGCAGGGACTCAAGCAAGAGGTTGTTCTGAATCTCCCTACTGGCCTCAGGAAGTCTGATTTTGCATTAGTCTGGAATGCAAGAGCCTTTCATTTACTTCCTGTATTTCTCACCACAGGAATTTGTCCATGAGTTACTGTTTGTGGGGGGAAGGAAGGTCCAGGGCTTCCTACTCCACTCTCTTGCTCATGTCACTCCATCACATGCAGCACTTCCTCCTTTCTATTTATGAGTTATATTCTACTATAAGATCACATTTCACTGTATCATCATTTTCATTCAATCCAATTTGTTTATTCCTTTTCTTGCTGATACCAGGGCTCTTTCCAGGTTTTGGATATCATAAGTAAAGCTCTTATGAAAATTTTTATATAAATCTTTTTATGACAATGTAATTTCACATCTTTTGCATAAGTATTTACAAGTGGAGTTGCTGGGTTATAGGGAAGGTATATATTTAATGTTATAAAAAATCACCAAAATATTAGGGTATTATGATATTTTACATGCCCAACAGGAAAATATAAAAATTACCCTTACTCTTTATTATTGGCAACATTTGACATTATCAGTCTTTTTAATTTTAGGTATTCTAGACAGTGTGAAGTAGTACCACATTGTTTCAATGTAACTTTAGAACATATGGACTATCCTTATAATAACTGGTTTAATGTATTTGTTTACTAATTCTAGCAAATCTATTAATTCTGACTTAAATGATCATCTCATATGAGTTTTGTTTTTCTGTTGTTTTGTTTTGTTTTGCTTGTTTGCTTGTTTGTCTTTATGTCAGGCAATCTTTGAAGGGATACCAGACATTATGAATTTTATCTTGGTTGCTGGATATTTTTTTTTCTTATAGTCTTAAGCTAGTTTATACAATGCAGCTTATGTTGTGTAGAACCATGAGATTCTCTTGGGTGCTCCTTTTATGATTTATTAGTGGGTCTGGAACTGTGCTCAGTCTAGGGTTATTTATTCCTCACTACTGAGACAAGACCTTCCTGAGTACTCTATCCATGCGATGAGCTTGCCAGTCTAACTGGTATGAACAAGTGCTATTCCCAGCTCTATGTGAGTATAGGGATAGATCCTTCTAATTATTTCAGATAGTTCTTTTGCCCAGTTTGATCTTTTCTCTCATGCAGGCACTGATATTATTCAGGTGAATAGCTGAAGTGGATCTGGGGTTCTCTCTCTGTGAGCAGCTCCTTCCTTAACTAGGATTCGGGATTTCAGTTTTTTTTTTTTTCTCCTACCTTATAGTGACCACAGAGTAGCAATGAGCAATGAGAGTTTTTTTTTTTTTTTTTAACTCTCTCCACTCTACCTCTTAGCACCCTTCCTCTCTGGACTGCTATTTCTTCCCCCAAACAATGACTCTTATACTCTTTCTAGATCTAGATTTGTGTGTGTGTTGTGTTGTATTTTATTTTAAAGTTAGTTTAAGAAAGCTAGTTACCCTCCACTCTCTCACTTTGGGACACATACAAGGTTGGCTTCAGGGAGGGGAGACATTAGCACATACTAACCCATCATCATGCCATTAAACAAAATCTGACAAACTGATTTTAATGACAAAAATATATCCATTCCAACGATGCTAAGATTATCATTGTATAAAATTCTTATTGTCCACAGAACAATAACCAACCCAGGCTACACATGTAAAATATTGCTTTGATTCTAATTTTTTAATTTGTTTTTCTAATTTTAACAGAAGTTTGATAACTAAAGACACATTTATTTTTGAACAAAATATGCAGCATAATCCAGAATGGTGTGATATTTTTGAGAATTATTGCTGCCATGTTAAAAGGAAATGCCCTTTTAAAGTGCTAGTAGAAAAGTTAATTTTCTACAATATAGACTAAACAAAGATACAGGGAACTCATCTTCCATAGACATGAGAGCATTTTAAAGTTTCTTTCATATCAATAGAAAGCCTAAAGATTACTTTTTAAGATCATTCCTTAATTGCACTATTGTTTCCAATTTAAATATGTATTTAGTGGGAGAAAGCACTATTAAAATAAGGGAGCTTGGGCTTCCCTGGTGGCGCAGTGGTCTAGAGTCTGCCTGCCGATGCAGGGGACACAGGTTCGTGCCCCGGTCCGGGAAGATCCCACATGCCGCGGAGTGGCTGGGCTCGTGAGCCATGGCCACTGAGCCTGCGCGTCCGGAGCCTGTGCTCCGCGACGGGAGAGGCCACAGCAGTGAGAGGCCCACGTACCGCAAAAAAAAAAAAAGTAATAAGGGAGCTTAAAGATATTTCTCCAAATACCTACTTCAAATTCCTATGAAATATTATGTTTTATACATCTTTCTAAGTACATTTATTCCATTTTTTGAGAAAATATTGTATCTTTCAATGTTTTCAGAACCACTTAGATTTATTTAGTGCCTTTTCTCTAAAGAATTCAAGTATCCTTCCTCTTACAGATTTAACTCAAAAAAAAAATTCCCAACTAATAATTGGATGCAATGAGATATATTCTATTTTTCTTTTTATATATTATTTAGACTTTTGAATTTTTCATCCAGCATAATTCTGCCTGGCTGCCTCTGGTTATAAATCAGATCCCTTCAGGTATAGCATTGCTTTGATGAGGCCTTGAGAGTACTCGTAGTTATATTACTTACTGAATTGCATTCCTGTGTCCTGACAGAACAAAACACTGCGAAGTGCACCATAATTTACCATAAAGAAATAACTCTAGCAATAAACACTGTTTAGTGGTGGCAAAGACGAGAATAACAGGGCAAACCAAATAAACATCATAATAACACAGCACATTAGATGACATTTTTATAGCAATGTACAAAAATGACTTTGAAGAATCCTGATAGGGACTTACAGCAAAAGTTTCTTCTATGAGCATAAAACCATCTTGTTATCGTGAAAATCTACAGCTGTTCTCAGGAAAGGTGCTTTTAGAGGAACAATATAATTCTGTTCTAACATGGATGTAAATATTTTGATTAAAACACATTTATAGAATAAGTAGGTCATAATCAATGTAATGAAGTCAATTAATGGGTGATGAATTAAATCCTTAATTAAATTTACTTGCAGAACAATTTTATTCAGTCCTTATACTGATTTACATGATTGAATGCATGGATTTAACGGAATGAAATTCAAGTGTAATTTAATCATCGGTAACTAAAGATAAGTAGGAAAAATAAATATCTAATACAAATTTTGTCAGTGAAAACAAAGGACAAAATAACTCTTGTAGAATAACCCCACTTGATGAGAAATATATATATATATACACATGCTGGAAAAAGTTAATATACTTAAATGCCTCTGTAAGCTAGAGAGATCGTGAGGAAACTGCAGAGGACTAAAATAAAATGAAAATAGGCACTAGGAAGCAAAGTGATTGTATCAAATCCAGCTTTCATTCTGAAGACTTCTGCCAAATTTTGAGAGACTTCGGAGTTTCTCCTTCCCTTTGGACTGCATGGGTTAGAAAAAAACAAAAGATTCTAATGTGTCATGAGAGTCTAATATGACATGCCTGGTGAATTTAGAACCCCAAAGTCATATACTTTTTAAATTTTCTTTCAAGATAATTTATTCTTTTTTTATTGAAGTATAATTTATTTTACAATGTTGTGCTAGCTTCAGGTATACAGCAAAGTGATTCTGATTTTATATATATATATATATATGTGTACATATATGTATATATATATTCTTTTACAGATTCTGAATATAGCTCCCTGTGCTATACAGTAGGTCCTTTTTGTTTATCTATTTTATATTTATTAGTGTGTATCTGTTAATCCCCAACTGCTAATTTATCCCTCCCCTACCCTTTTCCCTTTCATAATTATAAGTTTGGTAACCATAAGTTTCTCTGTGATTCTGTTTCTATTTTGTAAATAGGTTTATTTGTATCATTTTTTTAGGCTCCCCATGTAAGTGATATCATATGGTATTTGTCTTTCTATTTCTGACTTACTTCACTTAATAGGATAATCTCTAGGTCCATGCACGTTGCTGCAAATGGCAGTATTTCATTTATTTATGGCTGAGTAATATTTTATTTTATATATATATATGTGTGTGTGTGTGTGTGTATATATGTATGTGTGTGTGTGTGTGTGTGTGTGTGTGTGTGTATCTCACATCTTCTTTATCCATTCATCTGTTGATGGATACTTAGGTTGCTTCCATGTCTTGGCTATTGTAAATAGTACTGCTATGAACACTGGGGTTCATGTATCTTTTCAAATTAGAGTTTTCATCTTTTCCGGATATATGCCCAGGAGTGGGATTGCTGGATCATTATGATAACTCTATTTTTAGTTTTTTAAGGAACCTCATACTGTTGTGGCTACATTGTGGCTACACCAATTTACATTCCCACCAACAGTGTAGAAGGGTTCTTCAGCAAGTAGTGTGGGGAAAGTTGGACACCTGCATGTAAATCAATGAAGTTAGAACACTCCCTCACACCATACACAAAAATAAGGTCAAAATGGCTTAAAGACTTAAACAGAAGACATTACACCATAAAACTCCTAGAAGAGAACATAGGCAAAACATTCTAACATAAATCATAGCAATTCTTTCTCAGATCAGTTTCCCAAGGCAAAAGAAACAAAAGCAAAAATAAACAAATGGGACCTAATCAAACTTATAGCAAAGGAAACCATAAACGAAATGACAGACAACCTACAGACTGGGAGAAAATAGTTGCAAATGATGTAACCTACAAGGGATTAATTTCCAAAATATACAAATAGCACATACAGCTCAATATAAAAAAAACAAACAACCCAATCAGAAAATGAGCAGAAGACCTAAATAGACATTTCTCCAAAGAAGAGATACAGATGGTCAACAGGCACATGAAGAGATGCTCAACACTGCCGACATTCAGAGAAATGCACATCAAAACTACAGTGAAGTATCACCTCACACCAGTCAGAATGACCATCATCAAAAAGTCTACAAATAATAAATGCTGAAGAGGATGTGGAGAAAAGGGCTGTGCTTTTAGTTTTAGAAACATGAATGAAAGATAAATCCTTTATGCAGAAGAGACAGTAAAAATACATATCTATTTTAAACTTGGAACTAGAAAGAAAAAGAATTCTATTAGAATTTTTAATCATAAACTGGATATCACATGGATTTTTGCTTGAATTTATGCTACTCGTGTGTTCACAAGTAAAACGTCAAGTAGACAATTTAATTTAAAGTATGCTTATGTTTGTAGTGCTCCCTGAGGACTGACAGAAGAAAATATAATCATCAAGAGAAGTAACATCAGCCCAGGAATCAAAAATTTCCTATTATATAAAGTTCCAGGGGAAATGAGCAGTTTATGGTCAAAATCAAAAAAGAAACGATGCATCAAAGTAAGAATGAGAAAAAAATATACATGACAGAATATATATTAAAAAATGTAAATATCATAATTACCAGACTATATTACATGCATAAGGAAAGGAATGAAAATAGAACAGGAGCCTATAGAAAACAACTAAATTGGGGAAAGAACAACTGAATTTTTATAAAGAAGACTTGAAATTTAATATTTAAAACATAGATAATATAAAAATTATAAATCACATATAACTTAATGAACCAGAAGACAGATGTAGAGAAATGATTTATAGTAGCAATGATTAAAGAAGACCTCAGATTAAAATTTAAAGATAGACATCCAGCATGTTTATCTGTTATTGTCTCTCCCACTAGAATATAGCCTCCAGGATGGCAGAAAAACTCCATCTCTTTGGCGCATTAATATACTGCCAACACTTAGCAGTACATACATAGCACATATAGATACTCAAAAACATTTGTCTGATGAATTAATAAATTAAAAAATGTAGGAGAGGGGAAGATGGCGGAAGAGTCAGATGTGGAGATCACCTTCCTCCCCACCAGAAATACATCTACACGTGGAACAACTCCTACAGAACACCTACTGAACGCTGGCAGAAGACCTCAGACCTCCCAAAAGGCAAGAAACTCCCCACGTACCTGGGTAAGGCAAAAGAAAAAAGAATAAACAGAGACAAAAGAATAGGGACGGAACCTGCACCAGTGGGAGGGAGCCGTGAAGGAGGAATGGTTTCCACACACTAGGAGCCCCTTCGCGGGCGGAGACGGGGGTGGTGGAGGAGGAAAGCTTCAGAGCCGCGAAGGAGAGCACAGCAACAGGGGTGCAGGGGGCAAAGTGGAGAGATTCCCGCACAGAGGATCAGGGCCGACCGGCACTCACCAGCCCGATAGGCTTGTCTGCTCACCCGCCAGGGCGGGCGGGGCTGCGAGCTGAGGCTCCGGCTTCACTCAGAGCGGAGCGCAGGGAGAGGACTGGTGGCATGAACACAGCCTGAAGGCGATTAGTGCACCACGGCTAGCGGGGAGGGAGTCTGGGGAAAAGTCTGGACCTGCCGAAGAGGCAAGAGACTTTCTCTTCCCTCTTTGTTTCCTGGTGTGCGAGGAGAGGGGATTAAGAGCGCTGCTTAAAGGAGCTCCAGAGACGGGCATGAGCCGCGGCTAAAAGCGCGAACCCCAGAGACGGGCATGAGATGCTAAGGCTGCTGCTGTCACCATTAAGAAGCCTGTGTGCGAGCACAGGTCACTATCCACACCTCCCTTCCAGGGAGCCTGTGCAGCCCGCCACTGCCAGGGTCCCGTGATCCAGGGACAACTTCCCCGGGAGAACGCACGGCGCGCCTCAGGCTGGTGCAACATCATGCCAGCCTCTGCTGCTGCAGGCTCGCCCCGCACTCCGTGCCCCTCCCTCCCCCCAGGCTGAGTGAGCCAGAGTCCCCGAATCAGCGGCTCCTTTAACCCCGTCCTGTCTGAGCGAAGAACAGTCGCCGCGACGTACACGCAGAGGCGGGTCCAAATCCAAAGCTGAGCCCAGGGAGCTCTGAGAACAAAGAAGAGAAAGGGAAATCTCTCCCAGCAGCCTCAAGAGCAGCAGATTAAATCTCCACAACCAACTTGATGTACCTGCATCTGTGGAATACATGAAGAGACAACAAATCACCCCAAATTGAGGAGGTAGACGTTGAGAACAAGATTTATTATTTTTTCCCCTTTTCCTCTTTTTGTGAGTGTGTATGTGTATGCTTCTGTTTGAGATTTTGTCTGTATAGCTTTGCTTCCACCATTTGTCCTAGGGTTCTATCCGCCTGTTTTTTTTGTTTTGTTTTGTTTTGTTTCTTTTAAAAAAAGTTTTTTTCTTAATAATTATTTTTTATTTTAATAACTATTTTACTTTATCTTATTTTATTTTATCTTCTTCCTTTTGGTCTTTCCTTCATTCCCTCCTTCCTTCCTTCCTTCCTCCCTCCCTCCCTCATTTCTTCCTTCCTTCCTTCCTTCCTTTCTTTCTTTCTTTCTATCTTTCTTTCTTTCTTTCTACTTTTTCTCCCTTTTATTTTGAGCCATGTGGATGAAAGCTCTTGGTGCTGCAGCCAGGAGTCAGTGCTGTGCCTCTGAGGTGGGAGAGCCAACTTCAGGACACTGGTCCACAAGAGACCTCTCGGCTCCACATAATATCAAATGGCGAAAATCTCCCAAAGATCCCCACCTCAACACCAGCACCCAGCTTCACTCAATGACCAGCAAGCTACAGTGCTGGACACCCTATGCCAAACAACTAGCAAGACAGGAACACAACCTCACCCAGTAGCAGAGAGGCTGCCTAAAATCATAAGTCAACAGATACCCCAAAACACACCACCAGATGTGGACCTTCCCACCAGAAAGACAAGATCCAGCCTCATCCACCAGAACACAGGCACTAGTCCGCTCCACCAGGAAGCCTACACAACCCACTGAACCAACTTTAGCCACTGGGGACAGACACCAAAATGGGAACTACAAACCTGCAGCCTGCAAAAAGGAGAGCCCAAACACAGCAAGATAAGCAAAATGAGAAGACAGAAAAACACACAGCAGATGAAGGAGCAAGATAAAAACGAACCAGACCTAACAAATGAAGAGGAAATAGGCACTCTACCTGAAAAAGAATTCAGAATAATGATAGTAAAGATGATCCAAGGTCTTGGAACTAGAATAGAGAAGATGCAAGAAACATTTAACAAGGACCAAGAAGAACTAAAGATGAAACAAGCAACAATGAACAACACAATGAATGAAATTAAAAATACTCTAGATGGGATCAATAGCAGAATAACTGAGGCAGAAGAATGGATAAGTGACCTGGAAGATAAAATAGTGGAAATAACTACTGCAGAGCAGAATAAAGAAAAAAGAATGAAAAGAACTGAGGACAGTCTCAGAGACCTCTGGGACAACATTAAACGCACCAACACTCGAATTATAGGGGTTCCAGAAGAAGAAGAGAATAAGACAGGGACTAAGAAAATATTTGAAGAGATTATAGTTGAAAACTTCCCTAATATGGGAAAGGAAATAGTTAATCAAGTCCAGGAAGCACAGAGAGTCCCATACAGCATAAATCCAAGGAGAAACACGCCAAAACACATATTAATCAAACTGTCAAAAATTAAATACAAAGAAAACATATTAAAAGCAGCAAGGGAAAAACAACAAATAACACACAAGGGAATCCCCATAAGGTTAACAGCTGATCTTTCAGCAGAAGCTCTGCAAGCCAGAAGGGACTGCCAGGACATATTTAAAGTGATGGAGGAGAAAAACCTGCAACCAAGATTACTCTACCCAGCAAGGATCTCATTCAGATTTGATGGAGAAATTAAAACCTTTACAGACAAGCAAAACCTGAGAGAGTTCAGCACCACCAAACCAGCTTTACAACAAATGCTAAAGGATCTTCTCTAGGCAAGAAACACAAGAGAAGGAAAAGACCTACAATAATGAACCAAAAACAATTAAGAAAATGGGAAAAGGAACATACATATCGATAATTACCTTAAATGTAAATGGACTAAATGCTCCCATCAAAAGAAACAGATTGGCTGAATGGATACAAAAACAAGACCCATATATATGCTGTCTACAAGAGACCCACTTCAGACCTAGAGACACATACAGACTGAAAGTAAGGGGATGGAAAAAGATATTCCATGCAAATGGAAACCAAAAGAAAGCTGGAGTAGCAATTCTCATATCAGACAAAATAGACTTTAAAATAAAGACTATTAGAAGAGACAAAGAAGGACACTACATAATGATCAAGGGATCAATCCAAGAAAAAGATATAACAATTGTAAATATTTATGCACCCAACATAAGAGCACCTCAATACATAAGGCAAATACTAACAGCCATAAAAGGGGAAATCGGCAGTAACACATTCATAATAGGAGACTTTAACACCCCACTTTCACCAATGGACAGATCATCCAAAATGAAAATAAATAAGGAAACACAAGCTTTAAAAGATATATTAAACAAGATGGACTTAATTGATATTTATAGGACATTCCATGCAAAAACAACAGAATACACATTTTTCTCAAGTGCTCATGGAACATTCTCCAGGATAGATCATATCTTGGGTCACAAATCAAGCCTTGGTAAATTTAAGAAAATTGAAATTGTATCAAGTATCTTTTCCGACCACAACGCTACGAGACTAGATATCAATAATAGGAAAAGATCTGTAAAAAATACAAACACACGGAGGCTAAACAATACACTACTTGATAATGAAGTAATCACTGAAGAAATCAAAGAGGAAATCAAAAAATACCGAGAAACAAATGACAATGGAGACAGGATGACCCAAAACCTATGGGATGCAGCAAAAGCAGTTCTAACAGGGAAGTTTATAGCAATACAATCCTACCTTAAGTAACAGGAAACATCTCAAATAAACAATCTAACCTTGCACCTAAAGCAATTAGAGAAAGAAGAACAAAAAAACTCCAAAGTTAGCAAAAGGAAAGAAATCATAAAAATCAGATCAGAAATAAATGAAAAAGAAATGAAGGAAACGACAGCAAAGATGAATATAACTAAAAGCTGGTTCTTTGAGAAGATAAACAAAATGAATAAACCATTAGCCAGACTCATCAAGAAAAAAAGGAAGAAGACTCAAATCAATAGAATTAGAAACGAAAAAGGAGAAGTAACAACTGACACTGCAGAAATACAATAGATCATGAGAGATTACTACAAGCAACTCTATGCCAATAAAATGGACAACCTGGAAGAAATGGACAAATTCTTAGAAATCTACAACCTGCCAAGACTGAATCAGGAGAAACAGAAAATATGAACAGACCAATCACAAGCACTGAAATTGAAACTGTGATTAAAAATCTTCCAACAAACAAAAGCCCAGGACCATATGGCTGCACAGGTGAATTCTATCAAAGATTTAGAGAAGAGCTAACACCTATCCTTCTCAAACTCTTCCAAAATATAGCAGAGGGAGGAACACTCCCAAACTCATTCTACGAGGCCACCATCACCCTGATACCAAAACCAGACAAGGATGTCACACAGAAAGAAAACTAAAGGCCAATATCACTGATGAATATAGATGCAAAAATCCTCAACAAAATACTAGCAAACAGAATCCAACAGCACATTAAAAGGATCATACACCATGATCAAGTGGGGTTTATTCCAGGAATGCAAGGATTCTTCAATATATGCAAATCAATCAACGTGATAAACCATATTAACAAACTGAAGGAGAAAAACCATATGATCATCTCAATCGATGCAGAGAAAGCTTTCAACAAAATTCAACACCCATTTATGATAAAAACCCTGCTGATAGTAGGCATAGAAGGAACTTTCCTCAACATAATAAAGGCCATATATGACAAATCCACAGCAAACATCGTCCTCAATGGTGAAAAACTGAAAACATTTCCGCTAAGATCAGGAACATGACAAGGTTGCCCACTCTCACCACTCTTATTCAACATAGTTTTGGAAGTTTTAGCCGCAGCAATCAGAGAAGAAAAGGAAATAAAAGGAATCCAAATCAGAAAAGAAGAAGTAAACCTGTCACTGTTTGCAGATGACATGATCCTATACATAGAGGATCCTAAAGATGCTACCAGAAAACTACTAGAGCTAATCAATGAATCTGTTAAAGTAGCAGGGTACAAAATTAATGCACAGAAATCTCTTGCATTCCTATACATTAATGATAAAAAATCTGAAAGGGAAATCAAGAAAACACTCCCATTTACCATTGCAACAAAAAGAATAAAATATCTAGGAATAAACCTACCTAAGGAGACAAAAGACCTGTATGCAGAAAATTATAAGACACTGATGAAAGAAATTAAAGATGATACATATAGATGGACAGATATACCATGTTCTTGGACTGGAAGAATCAACATTGTGAAAATGACTCTACTACCCAAAGCAATCTATAGATTCAATGCAATCCCTATCAAACTACCACTGGCATTTTTACAGAACTAGAAGAAAAAATTTCACAATTTGTGTGGAAACACAAAAGACCCTGAATAGCCAAAGCAATCTTGAGAACGAAAAACAGAGCTGAAGGAATCAGGCTCCCTGACTTCGGACTATACTACAAAGCTACAGTAATCAAGACAGTATGGTACTGCCAGAAAAACAGAAATATGGATCAATGGAACAGGATAGAAAGCCCAGAGATAAACCCTCACACACGGTCACCTTATCTTTGATTAAGGAGGCAGGAATGTACAGTAGAGAAAAGACAGCCTCTTCAATATGTGGTACTGGGAAAACTGGACAGCTACATGTAAAAGTATGAGATTAGATCACTCCCTAACACCATAAACAAAAATAAGCTTAAAATGGATTAAAGACCTAAATGTAAGGCCAGAAACTATCAACTCTTAGAGCAGAACACAGGCAGAACAGTCTATGTCATAAATCACAGCAAGATCCTTTTTGACCCACCTCCTAGAGAAATGGAAATAAAAACAAAAATAAACAAATGGGACCTAATGAAACGTCAAAGCTTCTCTACAGCAAAGGAAACCATAAACAAGACCAGAAGACAACCCTCAGAATGGGAGAAAATATTCGCAAATTAAGCAACTGACAAAGGATTAATCTCCCAAATTTATAAGCAGCTCACGCAGCTCAATAACAAAAAAACAAACAACCCATCCAAAAATGGGCAGAAGACCTAAGTAGACATTTCTCCAAAGAAGATATACAGACTTCCAATAAACAGATGAAAGAATGCTCAACATCATTAATCATTAGAGAAATGCAAATCAAAACTACAATGAGATATCATCTCACACCAGTCAGAATGGTGAAAAAATGGTCAAAAAATCTAGAAACAATAAATGCTGGAGAGGGTGTGGAGAAAAGGGTACACTCTTGCACTGCTGGTGGGAATGTGAATTGGTACAGCCAGTATGGAGAACAGTATGGAGGTTCCTTAAAAAACTACAAATAGAACTACCATATGACCCAGCAATCCCACTACTGGGCATATACCATGAGAAAACCATAATTCAAAAAGAGTCATGTACCAAAATGTTAATTGCAGCTCTATTTACAATAGCCCAAAGATGGAAACAACCTAAGTGTCCATCATCAGATGAATGGATAAAGAAGATGTGGCACATATATACAATGGAATATTACTCAGCCATAAAAAGAAACGAAATTGAGCTATTTGTCATGAGGTGGATGGACCTAGAGTCTGTCATACAGAGTGAAGTAAGTCAGAAAGAGAAAGACAAATACCATATGCTAACACATATATATGGAATTTAATAAAAAAAAATATCATGAAGAAACTAGGGGTAAGACAGGAATAAAGACACAGACCTACTAGAGAATGGACTTGAGGATATGGGGAGGGGGAAGGGTAAGGTGTGATAAAGCGAGAGAGAGGCATGGACATATATACACTACCAAGCGTAAGGTAGATAGCTAGTGGGAAGCAGCCACATAGCACTGGGAGATCAGCTCGGCGCTTTGTGACAGCCTGGCGGGGTGGGATAGGGAGGGTGTGAGGGAGGGAGATGCAAGAGGGAAGAGATATGGGAAAATATGTATATGTATGACTGATTTACTTTGTTATAAAGCAGAAACTAACACACCATTGTAAAGCAATTATACTCCAATAAAGATGCAAAACTAATAATGATTTTTTTTTTTTTTTGGCTGCACAGAGCAGCTTGCGGGATCTTAGCTCCCTGACCAGGGATTGAATCCAAGCCCCCTGCAGTGGAAATGTGGAGCCCTAACTACTAGACAACCAGGGAATTCCCCAAAAACATTGTCAAGATGTCAGTTAATTGAAAGCTACTACCTTCTCCTCTAATCATTTCCCATAGTAATTAAAAAAAATGCAGTAAGACTATGCAGAAATGGCACAAGAAACATGAAAGTTATGTTAGAGACCTTGATAATCATGTCATTTATACCCCTATCATTACTATCTTCTTAAAAGCAAGAAATAGCTGTGCAATATGAACTCATTGTTATACAGGGTAAAGTATTTTGTAGTTTACTTCCATTAAGAGCAAGGGGGAAGGGGAGGAAACAGAGTAACTTCACAATGTTAAAACTTGACAAACACACCACTGCCATTTGATCGAGGTCAGCAACAATAGTCATATTGATAATATATACCCTTGATATGATGTGATGAAAATGGCATGTCAGTGATTTTTCTTCTAATAATCCAGAACCCCAATCTTATCATGAGAAAAACATCAAACTATAATAATGGGCATTCTACAGAATATCTGACTAGTACTCCTCAAAACAAGGTCATCAAAAAATGATACAAATGAACTTATTTACAAAACAGAACTAGTCTCACAGACATAGAAAACAAACTTACGGTTACCAGAGGAGACTCGGGGGAGCGGGGGAGATAAATTAGGAGTTTGGGATTAACAGATACAAACTACTGTATATAAAATAGATAAACAAGGACGTACTGTATAGCACAGGGAACTATGTTCAATATCTTTTAATAACCTATAATGGAAAAGAATCTGAAAAATAAAATTTATATTTATAACTGAATCACTTTGCTGTACACCTGAAACTAACACAACATTGTAAATTAACTATACTTCAATTAAAAATGGTTAAATTTTTTTAAAAGTTCATGAAATACAAGGAAATCTGAGTATCTGTCACAGCCAAGAGGAGCCTAAAGAGACATGGCAACTAAATGTAATATGGTCCAAAATGGGATCCTGGAAGAGAAAAAACTAAAGTTTTCAGTAAAAACTTAAGAAATCTGAATAAACCATGGATATTACTTAATAATAATGTACAAATACTGCTTCATTAACTGTAACAAATGCTGATGCTATTGTAGGATGTTAATAACAGGAAAAACTGGGTGTGGAATATATGAGAATCCTCTGTACAAGCTTCTCAATTTTTCTGGGTAAATCTAAAACTGCTCTAAAGAATAAAGTCCTTAAATGACTCCACTTGGATAAAAAAGCAAGGGGAGGCATAAAACCCATTCACACATGTTCAATAAGACATTTGCTATGAATAAATGACCTTGGTCATTTGCAAAGAGAATACTGATATTCTTTATCCATGCAGATTCTTTCTTCTTTCTAACAAACCAACAATTAAAACATGTGAAATTATATTCAAAAAAGACAATTTATCTACAGGTAGATAATAAAAAACCATAAAGTTATTCAAGAAATGTGGGATGATAAGCTAGTATTAATCTAGATTAGTAGTTTCTTACTATTGCCCTATTTCTAATCACAGATGGGCTCCTAAAATAATTAGCTTTATTTCTTCCCTTTACACCACTTGGGCCTAACTCAACTTCCCTCTTAAGAAGCTGTCAAAAACAGAAAGCAAGTCAATCTTACAGCACCTAAATTGGAGGAGATATCTATTTCATTTAATTAAAAAAATTTGTTAAAATAACAATACTTCACATGTCAGCAAAGATGACGTTGAGACCAGGCACTTCTTCCCTAGCTCTTCATCACCAGCCTTTTTCTTAATGTAAAACATTTTGTGGAAATACAACACATAAAAAAATGCACAAAAAACAAAGTTCAGCTCAATTTTTTGTTTAATCCAAAAGCACTGATGGCTTTGCTCCTTTTATTGCAGATTTGTGTCATTACAAGGATAATCTGGGAATATGTTGGAAAAAAAACTTCTCCCTTTTATATACACAAAACATATGACATGAAATACTTTGTGAGAGAGCTGAGGTAATAGGAACACACTCAGAAACAACAGTACGAAACGTTCCAAATGTTTAAAAAGTGAATTCATCATGAATTAAGCACCTAAAAACAGAGCATACCCAGAACCCCAGAAGCTTCAGCAGCCCCTTCCAGACAGAAAGCCCCAATGGTAACCACTAGCTTCAAGCTCTAACAGAATCAATTAGTTTCACCTGTTTTTTGAACTACATATAAACAGAATCATACAGGCTTCACAGGTGGCTTCACAGGTGAATTCTATCAAACATTTAGAGAAGAGCTAACACAACCTTCTCTAACTCTTCAAAAATATAGCAGAGGGACGAACACTCCCAAACTCATTCTAGGAGGCCACCATCACCCTGATACCAAAACCAGACAAAGATGTCACAAAGGAAGAAAACTACGGGCCAATATCACTGATGAACACCGATGCAAAAATCTTCAGCAAAATACTAGCAAACAGAATCCAACAGCACATTATAAGGATCATACACCCTGATCAAATGTGGTTTATCCCAGGAATGCAAGGATTCTTTAATAAATGCAAATCAATCAATGTGATACACCATATTAACAAATTGAAGAAAAAAAAATATGATCATCTAAATAGATGCAGAAAAAGCTTTTGACAAAATTCAACACCCATTTATGATAAAAACTCTCCAGAAAGTGGGCATAGAGGGAACCTACCTCAACATAATAAAGGCCATATATGACCAACCCACAGCAAACATCATTCTCAATAGTGAAAAACTGAAAGCATTTCCTCTAAGATCAGGAAGAAGACAAGGATGCCACTCTCACCACTATTATTCAAAAACATAGTTCTGGAAGTCCTAGCCATGTCAATCAGAGAAGAAAAAGAAATAAAAGGAATACAAATTGGAAAAGAAGAAGTAAAACTCTCGCTGTTTGCAGAAGACATGATACTATACATAGAGAATCCTAAAAATGCCACCAGAAAACTACTAGAGCTAATCAATGAATATGGTAAAGTTGCAGGATACAAAATTAATGCACAGAAATCTCTTGCATTCCTATATACTAATGATGAAAAATCTGCAAGAGAAATTATGGAAACACTCCCATTTACCACTGCAACAAAAACAATAAAATACCTAGGAATAAACCTACCTAGGGAGAAAAAGACCTGTATGCAGAAAACTGTAAGACACTGATGAAAGAAATTAAAGATGATACCAACAGATGGAGAGATACACCACGTTCTGGGTTGGAAAAATCAATACTATGAAAGTGATTATATTACCCAAAGCAATCTACAGATTCAATGCAATCTCTATCAAATTACCAATGGCGTTTTTTACAGAACTAGAACAAATCATCTTAAAACTTGTATGGAGACACAAAAGACCCCGAATAGCCAAAGCAGTCTTGAGGGAAAAAAACGGAGCTGGAGGAATAAGACTCCCTGACTTCAGACTATACTACGAAGCTACAGTAATAAAGACAGTATGGTACTGGCACAAAAACAGAAACATAGATCAATGGGACAAGATAGAGAGCCCAGAGATAAACCCATGCACCTATGGTCAACTAATCTATGACAAACGAGGCAAAGATATAAAATGGAGAAGAGAGAGTCTCTTAAATAAGTGGTGCTGGGAAAACTGGACAGCTACATATAAAAGAATGAAACTAGAACACTCCCTAACACCATACACAAAAATAAACTCAAAATGGATTTGAGACCTAAATGTAAGATGAGACACTATAAAACTCTTAGAGGAAAACATAGGAAAAATACTCTTTGACATAAATCACAGCAAGATCTTTCTTGATCCACCTCCTGGAGTAATGGAAATAAAAAAAAAATAAACAAATGGGACCTGATGAAACTTTAAAGCTTTTGCACAGCAAAGGAATCCATAAACAAGATGAAAAGACAACCCTCAGAATGGGAGAAAATATTTGCAAATGAATCAACAGACAAAGGATTAATCTCCAAAATATATAAACAGCTCATGCAGCTCAATATTAAAGAAACAAACAACCCAATCCAAAAATGGGCCAAAGACCTAAATAAACATTTCTCCAAAGAAGACATACAGATGGCCAAGAAGCACATGACAAGCTGCTCAACATCACTAATTATTAGATAAATGCAAATCAAAACTACAATGATGGGGCTTCCCTGGTGGGGCAGTGGTTGAGAGTCCTCCTGCCGATGCAGGGGACACGGGTTCATGCCCCAGTCCAGGAAGATCCCACATACCACGGAGCGGCTAGGCCCTTTAGCCATGGCCACTAAGCCTGCACATTTGGAGCCTGTGCTCCACAACGGGAGAGGCCACAACAGTGAGAGTCCTCTGTACCGCAAAAAAAAAAAAAAAAAAAAGTACAATGAGGTATCACCTCACACCAGTTAGAATGGGCACCACCAGAAAATGTACAAACAACAAATGCTGAAGAGGGTGTGGAGAAAAGGGAACCCTCTTGCACTGTTGGTGGGAATGTAAATTGATACAGCCACTATGGAGAACAGTATGGAGGTTCCTTAAAAAACTAAAAATACAATTACCATGTGATCCAGCAATCCCACTACTGGGCATATACCCAGAGAAAACCATAATCCAAAAAGACACATGCACCCCAATGTTCACTGCAGCACTAGTACAATAGCCAGGTCATGGAAGCAATCTAAATGTCCATCAACAGAGGAATGGATAAAGAAGATGTGGTACATATATACAATGGAATATTAATCAGCCATAAAAAGGAACAAAATTGAGTCACTTGTTGAGACACGGACAGATCTAGAGATTGTCATACAGAGTGAAGTAAGTCAGAAAGAGAAAAACAAATATCGTATATTAATGCATGTATGTGGAACCTAGAAAAGTGGTATGGATAAGCTGGTTTCCAGGGCCGAAGTTGAGACACAGATGTAGAGAACAGACGTGTGTACACCAAGGGGGGAAAACCGCGGTGGGGTGGGGATGGTGGTGTGCTGAATTGGGCTATTGGGATTGACATGTATACACTGATGTGTATAAAACTGATGACTAATAAGAACCTGCAGTATAAAAAAACAAACAAACAAAAAAACAACTAGTACTAAACTTTCCTTGGGTTATTTGTATGGAAATATGTTAATATAAATATTTCAGACATTACATGAAATTTCTAAAAATCTTATATGTTCTGGTAGAATGTTATAATTCAAAATTCTAGTTATTAGTTTAAAATGTATATCTCAGAAATAACTAAATTTCCTTGTCAATTGCATTATTATTATGAACTTTTATCAAATATTTAAACATGGTCATTTTTAAGTCTTTTGTCATTTAGAGACAGTTCTGGGTATACTCTGATGCTTTTACAAATATGTTCCTATAAAAGGGTTTCATCTTCAAGAAATTCATGGAAAAGACTCTGACAAGTACAGGTTTCTGGCAACTGACTATACTGCTGAACTGAATGAATAAGCATTTTCAGAACTCTAATGGAGAACTGATGAACTCATAAAAGTGCTAACAAAAGATCAAGATGAAAAAAAAATTAATTACATGGGACTGAGTGAACTGATGAGGGTGATTATAATATTTGTGACTTCTGTTTGAATAAAAAAAAAAGGATCATACTCCATGATCAAGTGGGGGTTATCACAGGAATGCAAGGATTCTTCAATATATGCAAATTGATCAAGTGGGGTTTATCACAGGAATGCAAGGATTCTTCAATATACACAAATCAATCAATGTGATATACCATATTAACAGAGTGAAGGAGAAAAACCATGTGATCATCTCAATAGATGCAGTAAAAGCTTTTGACAAAATTTATCACCAATTTATGATAAAAACCTTCCAGAAAGTAGGCAGAAAGGGAACTTACCTCAACATAATAAAGGCCATATATGACAAAACCACAGCCAACATCGTTTTAAATGGTGAAAAACTGAAACCATTTCCACTAAGATCAGGAACAAGACAATGTGCCCCACTCTTACCACTATTATTCAACATAGTTTTGGAAGTTTTAGCCACAGCAATCAGAGAAGAAAAAGAAATAAAAGGAATCCAAATCGGAAAAGAGGAAATAAAACTGTCACTGTTTGTACATGACATGATACTATACATAGAAAATCCTAAAGATGCTACCAGAAAACTACTAGAGCTAATCAATGAATTTGGTAAAGTAGCTGGATACAAAGTTAATGCACAGAAATCTCTTGCATTCCTATACACTAATGATGAAAAATCTGAAAGAGAAGTTAAGGAAACACTCCCATTTACCACTGCAACAAAAAGAATAAAATATTCTAGGAATAAACCTACCTAAGGAGACAAAAGACCTGTATGCACAAAAGTATAAGACTCTGATGAAAGAAATTAAAGATGATACAAACAGATGGAGAGATATACCATGTTCTCGGATTGGAAGAATCAACATTTTACAAATGACTATACCACCCAAAGCAATCTACAGATTCAATGCAATCCCTATCAAACTACCAATGGCATTTTTCACAGAACTAGAACAAAAAATTTCAATTTGTATGGAAACACAAAAGACCCCGAATAGCCAAAACAACCTTGAGAAAGAAAAACGGAGCTGGAGGATTCAGGTTCCCTGACTTAAGACTATACTACAAAGCTACAGTAATGAAGACATTAAGATACTGGCACAAAAACAGAAAGATAGATCAATGGAACAGGATAGAAAACCCAGAGATAAACCCACGCATATATAGTCACCTTATCTTTGATAAAGGAGGCAAGAACATACAATGGAGAAAAGACAGCCTCTTCCATAAGTGGTGCTGGGAAAACTGGACAGCTACATATAAAAGAATGAAATTAGAACACTCCCTAACACCGTACACAAAAATATACTCAAAATTGATTAAAGACCTAAATGTAAGGCCAGACACTATAAGACTCTTAGAGGAAAACGTAGGCAGAACACTCTCTAACAGAAATCACAGCAAGATTCTTTTGACCCACCTCCTAGAGAAATGAAAATAAAAATAAACAAATGGGACCTAATGAAACTTAAAAGCTTTTGCACAGGAGAAGAAACCATAGACAAGACAAAAAGACAACCCTCAGAATTGGAGAAAATATTTGCAAACGAAGCAACTGACAAAGGATTAATCTCCAAAATATACAAGCAGCTCAGGCAGATCAATATCAAAAAAACACACCACCCAATCCAACAATGGGCAGAAGACCTAAATAGACATTTCTCCAAAGAAGATATGCCAACAAACACATGAAAGGATGCTCAACATCACTAATCATTAGAGAAATGCAAATCAAAACTACAATGAGGTATCACCTCACACTGGTCAGAATGGCCATCATCAAAATGTCTACAAAGAATAAATGCTGGAGAGGGTGTGGAGAAAAGGGAACCCTCTTGCACTGTTGGTGGGAATGTAAATTGGTACAGCCACTATGGAGAACAGTATGGAGGTTCCTTAAAAAACTAAAATTAGAACTACCATACAACCCAGCAATCCCACTACTGGGCATATACCCTGAGAAAACCATAATTTAGAGAGAGTCATGTACCACAATATTCATTGCAGCTCTATTTACAATAGCCAGCAAATGGAAACAACCTAAGTGTCCATCGACAGATGAATGGATAAAGAAGAGGTGGCACATATATACAATGGAATATTACTTAGTCATAAAAGGAAATGAAATTGATATATTTGTAGTGAGGTGGATGGACCTAGAGACTGTCACAGAGAGTGAAGTAAGTCAGAAAGAGAAAAACAAATATTGTATGCCAACACATATATATGGAATCTAAAAAAAAAAAAAGTTCTGAATCACCTAGGGGCAGGACAGGAATAAAGACACAGATGTATAGAATGGACTTGAGGACATGGGGAGGGGGAAGGGTAAGCTGGGATGAAGTGAGAGAGTGGCATGTACGTATATACCCTAAAAAATGTAAAATAGATAGCTAGTGGGAAGCAGCCACATAGCACAGGGAGATCAGCTTGGTGCTTTGTGTCCACCTAGAGGGGTGGGGAAGGGAGAGTCGGAGGGAAACGCAAGAGGGAGGAGATATGGGGATATGTATATGTATAGCTGATTCACTTTGTTATAAAGCAGAAACTAACACACCATTGTAAAGCAATTATACTCCAATAAAGATGTAAAAGAAAAATTGAAGTAAAGGATGATATTATTTTCTCAATAAAATTTTATGAAACAAATATCCAAAATAAGAGACAAAAAGATTAAATTGCAAAACAGATGAGTAAAATGGAGCTGAATAAAGCAAAGAATAAAAGTAAAAAAACTGAAATGCCATAGATAAGAACATCATTATAGAAGCAGAAACACATCAGAACATTTAATCCAAAATATGAAACCAATCAATTTACTAGAACTATCAGAATGCACTGAAATAGGACAAAGATGGAAACTATAAGAGAAAATATGAAAAGTGTAGAGGACAAAAATGGTTATTTGACATCACTGAAAAAGAGACCATACAAATGGAATAGAAGCAACAAATAGATGTTAAGTATCTATATATAGATATATAGATATTCCTTAGATGAAGGCTATAATATTCACATCTAAACAGACTTAAAACTTTCCACAAACAAAACAAAATTAATGAATATAGATAAAAACCTAATGTACTCCCATGAAAAAATAAAAAATTGAGCATTAAATCTGAAAAAAGAATCATGCAAGCATTCACATAGAAAAACAAAAGAAAAATGCATTCAAACAGCCTCAGACTGCTCTGCCTTATTATTTGAAAAAAACACTGTGAATAAAGTCTATACCTCATTGAGGACTGAAAATGTTATAAGCTAGCTATTAAACAACACAACAAAAGTGAATGTTTCACATATGAAGGCAAGGGGACAATCTCAGACACTCTCATGAAGTAAACATATATTTTTAAATAAAAGTACTTAGAGACGTATTCTAGGTAGTCATTAGAGGTACTGGAATAAAGAACTCAGGAGTAGAGAAACTGAAGTGGAGGAAAGTGGCGTGCTAGTGAAACCATTTCAATATACAACTAAGCCTCGACTGTTGTCATAAATGTCATTACAAAAAAGGGAAAAAAAGAATGCAAGTTTTATAAATAGTTATGGAAAGGTAAAATACTTCTGTAAAAATATTATTTAATAATCTGGAACTATTTCACAATGTGCATGATGAAGATGATACTTTATTTGTAAATTTCTCTTATAAATTAAATGTGAACCTTACAGTTAGGGCCAACGGGTATATGAAAAGATGCCCAGCATCACCAATCACTGGGTAAACACAAATCAAAACCACAATGAATTATCACCTCATACCTGTTAGAATGGCTATTATAACAAGAGTCGGTAAGCATGTGGAGAGAAGGGAGCCCTTGTGCACCCTTGGTGGGAATGTAAATTGGTACAGCCAATATGGAAAACAGTATAGAAGTTCTTCAAAAAAATTAAAAATAGAACTACCATATGATCTGCCAATCCCACTTCTGGGTCTATATCCAAAGGAAATTAGGGGCTTCCCTGGTGGTGCAGTGGTTAAGATTCCACCTGCTAATGTAGGGGACATGGGTTTGAGCCCTGGTCTGGGAAGATCCCACATGCCGCGGAGCAACTAAGCCCATGCACCACAACTACTGAGCCTGTGTTCTAGGGCCTGTGAGCCACAACTACTGAGTCTGTGTGCCACAACTACTGAAGCCCACGTGCCTAGAGCCCGTGCTCTGCAGCAAGAGAAGCCACTGCAATGAGAAGCTCATGCACTGCAACAAAGAGTAGCACCCCCTCGCTGCCACTAGAGAAAAGCCCACGCACAGCAACAAAGACCCAATGCAGCCAAAAAATAAATAAAATAAAATAAAGTTTTAAAAAACACAAAGGAAATGAAATCAAAGAGATATCACAGCATTGTTCACAATAGGCAAGACAGGGAAACAAACTAAGTGTCCATCAATGAATTAATGAATTTTTAAAATGTGAGATATATATACATATATAGATACACACACACACACACACACACACACACACAATGGAATATTATTCGGCCATAGAAAGAAGGCAATCCTGGCATTTGTGACAACATGGATTAACTTTGAGGGCATTACGCTAAGTGAAATAAGACAGAGAAAGACAAGTACTCTATGATACCACTTATATATGGAAACTAAAAAAGCTAAACTCATAGAAATAGAGAGTAAAATGATGGTTGCCAGGGGGCTAGCAGGTGAGGGAAATGGGGTTGGTCAAGGGACACAAACTTCCATTTATAAGATGAGTAAGTTCTGGGGATCTAATTACAGCAGATCTATGCAATGGTGACTAGAGTTAACAACACTGTACTATATAATTGAAAGTTGTTAAGAGAGTAGATCTTAAATATTCTTGCCACACACACACAGAGATACTAATGATGTGAGGTGATGGAGGTATTAACTAACCTCATGTGGCAACCATTTCACGATATGTACATGTATCAAAGCATCATGCTATATCCTGTTGTATACCATAAATGTACACAAGGTCATATGTCAATTGCACCTCAGTAATAGACACTACAGTTAAAAATGAAAAAAAACCCACATTAAAAAGCAAATCTCCAAAGAAAAGAGCCACATGACCATTTGTTTAAGAGATTTCTAAAACTCTGATATTATCATCTCAACTTGGAGTATAAGAAAAGAACAAAATATCACCTGTATATCGGGAATTTTCAACAGAACATTTGTAATTTTTTTTCTCCTTTTATAGAAAGAGAGGTAAGAGTCCAAATGATTATGCTTAGTTTACATACTGAGGGTATCTTATTTTCAAATATATCATGAATTAGTGAATGTGTACTTATCAAGAAGATTGGGACAGAAGAATATTTCACTTGGTAAAAATAGTTGAGCCAATTAGACCATCCACTTCTTCACCTGGTAATTCTAAGGAAATAATCCGAAAACCCAGTGTCTGATATCACAGACATGGTAGAAATAGACCAGTTAAAAAAAAATTAACCTGCTCTGACAAGAGCCAAGGTAAAGTCCCCAACAGAAGGAGGCTGGAGGTATATGTCTTCAGACACTGTTAGGAAAGTGAACCCAGTGATTTCCCCATAAGAAGTACCTAAGACTTGACTCCAGCTTAACCAGGGCCCAAGACACGTCAACAGGACAACAACGTTTGCCAGCCCCACTCAAGGAGAAGTGCCAGACTGTGAACTGGGGGGTCAGGGGAGGGAGACTGGGGGAATGGATGACCCATGGGACTAGAATTAACTTTTTATTCTGTCTCATTTTCAGCAATGAACACATGTGACGCTTCTATTCAGAAAAAAAGTGATAGTTTTCAAAAATGGTTGTTGTAGATTATATATAACATGGGCCATATTCATGATCTAAGTGCTGAAGCAGGTTAAAAGTGGTATAAATTCTACTTACAACTATGAGGAACAAATGAGTTTGGAAGGAAAAAAAGCAACAAAATGATATGGACAGTAAGATTATAAATGACTGTTTTTTTCCTAATGTTTAAACCATCTAGAATATAGTTCTATTTTAAAATCATTTTAAAGTATTTTAATAATAATTTGTATCCAATCATTGTGCAAAAAATATAGACAAATGACCTTTGTGATTTATGTGTCAAATATCGTCACACTTTCCAGACTTTAAACAGATTATAGGATGACCAATGAATCTTATTAAATGCATATTACAATTATTTTTAAAAATTTGGTGCATTGAAAAATAATTTTGAAAACTGGAGACTTAAAATGGAGGTAATTTCCAAGTGAACATTCTTTCTGGTCTCACCGTTTAAGAAAGCGGAGTAGGAACCATTGACTGATTGACCGTTGGCATTATCAGCATTTTACATGTGACAAATATTCATGCAACTGAACCAAATTTTACCTCTAATCAAGAATGGCAGAGTCACGCAGAGACTAGTTATATTCCCACTAAAGCAATCAAGGAAAAATTTCTTTCAGATGTGGTAAAAACCCACACAGAGACTTTTATGAAAATTTGGTGTTCCTTGCCGGGAGGAAAATCCACAAAGCCAAAGAACCTTATCTCCTGCAACTATTATTCTTCAGAGTATTTCAAGAGCTCATTGTCAGAGAAATTGAACTTGACCCTGCTTTTGATTTGGAGTAATTTCTTATCACAGAACTGTCACTTCCCAGCATTCCAACCTCAGGCACATGATGAGCTGTGGCCTGACAGGAGCTATAATCAGAGGTAAAGCAACTGGTGATAAAGTATGAAGTGCCTTGAGTTTTGATATAAATCAACAGAGAAATCCCTTCTCTATCCAGTTAAATCACTTATAACTTTATTGTCTTACAGGAAATACAGCCTGTGTCAAAAGAAAGGCGAAGTCAGAATCTGCTGCTAGAATTCCTATAATGTCTATTTTCTCAACAGTGCTTTAGCAAACTTTCGGTCCTGAGATTTGAAAAGAGCGTCGTTACTAATTCAGAGTACGTTGTGTTGACCCTACCCTGGGCCTGAGGGTAGAATCCCATTGTGTTAAGAGCTCACTGTCGCCCGCTTTTCCAGAAATTGCCCTCAACTGGGAGGAACTGCCTTATCCTCCCCCTTCTCCTCAGCCACAGCCCCCAGTTACTGACGGAATGATTCTGGGGTTCAGAAGGACAAGCACCTTACCTTTTGCGCAGTTGATACTCCAGAGCCCCACTCCCCGAGCCCCGACCCACACACCCTGCCCCCATGTCTTGGTTGGCCAAAAAGTTCGTTCGGGTCTTCCGGAAGCTCTTAAAACCCGAACGAACTTTTGGGCCAACCCAATATTAGCCCAAGGCCAGATTTTATGCTACTGGGTTCTTTCTCCCTCCCTTCCTGCCTCTTCCCCTTTTCCTGCTTCACATCCTTCCTTAAAGGCTCTCCCCAAAATGCATTTCCTCCATAAATTACAGTCATCCAAATTCCTGTTTTAGGCTCGCCTTTAAGAGACAGTGTAAGTTCAACAAACAAATGTTGGCTTCTCAGGCATACGTGACAATGCTTAAGTTTTTTGAAAGCATGACCTTAATTTTGGGGATAATGTTATGACAACAAGATTCGACTCCTATACTTGGACCTCATTTTTGCATCCAACAACTCTGAAATTAGCAGCGGAAGACAGGATACCCTGTCTGCCCTCCAAAGGTCTCTATCCTTCACAAAATTGAAATGCAGAATGCCTTCTGATGCCCCAGGGTTTGCTGCAGTACCTTGCCCTGCCTCATCTTTATGTGACTTCTAAATCAATCATTTTACATATGTGTGAGAAGCTGTTTTGATTTGCTTTAATTCCTGCTAAAGAGAATTTTAATTTACATTTCAATCACCGGGAAAAAAAATTTTTGAGCAGGTCCTGGGGATAGAGCAATGAACACAGCAAACAAAATCCTTATTTTTATGATGCTTAAATTCTAATTGTGGAACGCCAAAAATTAAAAAAAGAAAATAAATAAAAAGCATACTTTCTAGTAAAGAAGCAATTTCCCAAAATAATATATTCAACTTTGTCTCTCAATTTTAAACAATCTTTCCCTCCATACATTGCACTCTAGGCCAAGAAGCTTAATAGTCATTGAAATGTTTTAATGAAATATAGATTGACCAAAATGGTATAATTCCTATGATGTAATTCCTCAGTGGTGGTAAGTTGAAGAAACTATCGTTTGAAAGTTGATACTAGGTTTACCCAATAATTTCATTGCCCAATTATTTGCATATTGATGGGGCTTTGGGAATATCACGGCATCCAGTACAGCCTTTTTTCACAATATACATCAAGATTGTGTTTCCAATTAGACCACTGGAGTAATAGACACGTTCACTGGGGAGATGAGGCCAGGTCAAAACAAGGAATCACATACAGCTCTAGCTGCAGAAGAGATTTGAACGCTACCAGATGCTGAGATGCTTGAGGATGGTACCATGTGTCCCCAACAGAGAAGATACTAAGTAAATGTTTGTGGAATGAAAGAATAAATAAATAAATACATAGATCCATATAGTGAAAATTAGCATTTTATGTTTCTTCTTGCTCCTTACTGGCTCTGAGGAAATACGTCATGTAATCTTAGACAATAATTTCCTCAGAGATAAAAAAAATGACTTTAAGCCAGAAGGCATTTCAGAAATCACTTTGTGACTTTACTACATACATTAATGATTATTGGGTGATGTTTCAGATTAATAGGTCATACTCATCGTAGCTGTAAAAATAAGTACTATTGTGTGAAGTAGCTAATGTCTAAAACGTAATGGACAGTTTCTAATATAAACATTTCAGGGACATTTTAGAAGTAATATTCCCTTCCTCACATCTTTCAATACAGACATAGAACAAAAAAAAAATCAGTTAATCTATCTATTTATCTACTCCTTTTCATTGCTGAACCCCAAATTGACTCTGAACAAGTAGTCCCATTGATTCTCTAGCTAGTTTCCTTTCTTGACTGTTTAAGAATCACCTACAGTTTGCTTTTGAACCCTTTGCAAGATATTCCTCAAATTCTTTTTCAGTCCAACTTGTTTTGCCCTGCCATTTTATACTTTGTAGATAGTTAGTTGTCTTTAGATAAACCAATGTTTACGTTTCAATGTTATCTTCTTCCCTGTAGTAGCTGCTTTGACTTTGCCCATTACTGGTACTATGAAAATTAAGTAATATATCAATACTTTATATACTTAGTATACTTAAGCTTATCAATTAACATAATTATTTTAGCTATAATTAAAATATAAAATTTGTTCTCATCAAATATGCAGATTTCACAGAGCTGGAAGGCAAAGTACTATAATAAAAGCTAGATTAAATATCATTCGCTAGGAGGGGTTGGATCTCAAACTCGAAAGATGAATTCAAAGCCTTGTATTTATATTCAAAAAATTCATTGCATAAGTACAGAGGGGAAGATATGAAACATAGGCAAAATTTACTTGGAAAAAAAATAATAAATTGGAGATTTAACTGCAAACTCAGTGGGATCAATATTGAGATGGGACAACTTAAAAATTAAATCCAGTTTTAGCTGGGCTGATAACGTCACATGAAATTACAGTTCTGCTGTAATCTCGTATTTCTCAATGTCTATTCAGGAATATTTCTCATCTAAATACTACTTTTTTTTTTAAATCATTAGCAATGTTTTACAATGTTAATGCTTGATCAACTTGACTCACTGAAGTATGTGCTGGAACAATTGGAGCTACTTAAGAGTGAGATAAAGTGCTCCACTAGGGATATCCAAAGAGGAGAGAGAATGAGAGGGCAAGTAGAAAATGTAGAGTCAATGAGGTGAAAAGGCAGACCTGAACAAAAAGCAATAAAATACTCTTCAATCAAATACAGATGAAATGCTCTCCATTTTCTGTGGGAACATCATATGCTTACAACTGAAGACCAATATCAAATCAATGAACTAAGTACATGTATCCATAAGTCACAAATAACTAAATGGGCACCTACATTTATCTTCTCTCTCACTGCCTGGATTAGATTTACCATTGCAAGTATATGCATTGTTATTGTTTGCATAACTGCCCAGGATAACATGAAATGCTAAGTGGTTAACATACAAGTAGGTCCTAATGACACATTTCAACAGTGTATCATGATTGTGGGTGAAATGGTATCAAATGTATTTTATTTCTTTTTAGAAAGTTTGACTTCTATAATGTGCATTTCAGCACATGTGTTATTCATGGCATTTTTTAAACCGCATAGAACTCCTTCTCCGTCTCCAGAGTCATATGCCACTTCCCAAAAAAATAATTCTCCAACCTTCTGAAGAATACATCTGAAGGTATATTCTGTGTTTGGTGTGTATTTGAGAGATAAGAGAGAAAATGCATTATTTTTTACATTTTATCTGTTTGTGTACTGATTTAAAATACTGTTATTATTATTAAAATGTGTATTTTGCAATAATTATATCATGATTCTACTAAAATCTACCTGGCAACTTAGTTACCTGTGATCACCTATGAGTGTTTTATGTTTTCTCTAAATGCAATGAACCTCACACAGTTGTAATAATTAAATGTAATTCCTTTCCTTATATTCCTGATAATTCTCCAAGTCATCTCAGCTCAAGCCACTCCCTAATTAAGAAGAGATGAAAAAAGTAGCAGGTATTTTGGCAAGTTGATTTTTAACACTCAATTACATTGTTTCCCTCAAAAAAAAGCAAGCTATAGAAAATCCTTCTCAGATTCTTACTTTATTCTAGTAGTAGGACTAGTTCAGAGACAAGGTATAATATCAAATTCAAATGCAATAATACTACAATAATAAGGCTCACTTTTAAAGCATCGCTGAACATTAGAATATAATTTAATGGCTGAGTGGCTAAAAGAATTTAATCTCCTTCCTTCCGCATGGCACAAGAATTGCTGCTACTCCCAGCAGCATCAGGTCCAGCAGTTGGGGGGGAAATCTAGCTTGAGGAGTATAACAGGTTTGTCAAGTCTAGAGGGAAGCATGTGATGTAAATGTATTACATGTACATGAAACCACCATTTCCCTTCCTAGGAATGTTTTGTCTTGACATTGCCATCTTTTCTTTTCCTCCAAAAGGAAAGATAAACAAAATTGCAAAGAGCTATCTTCATTAAATTCACATCATCCCCAAGTTCTATAAATATGCAGCTAGACATAACCAAGTTTTAGACACACATATAAATTGAATCAAAGGGGAAGAAATAGGAAAGATTGAGACTATAATTCAGCGATTTAATGTTATCCTGGGATCAATCCAGACTGATTTTTTTCCTCGCAGAATGATTTCAAGAAATTTCTCTATGCTATTATGATCTCAAAAGGAGAATAATGAGAAATGAGGCAATGAATATGAGAATATGATATGGTGGCTATCATCAGGACGTTATTGATTACACCATCCATTAAAACATACAGAGGCCTTTTAAGAGTATCCATGAGAAAAATTCCTCTATGATTTTAGTACCAGAGAAAATTCTTATTTTTATCTTACAGGAACAATGATTCAGCCCTTATGTTTCTCTGTTTGTTCTAGCTACTGGAAAGTCCAAGCCAAAGTTTTAAACCCCTCTTACAAGTGAAAATGACTTTCTGTTATGCTTTTGTCCCCTAATCTTTCATTTAGCTCTACATTATTATCTTATTACTTCTTCCCTCATACCTCATGTCTGCCTGAAAGTCGACCCAAATTCTCTCTTTTTAAAAACTGTATGGAACAAAGTGCAACATAAATAAATAGTACATTGGGATTCTTATTATATTTTAAAGGAAATCATTATAATTCTTTAAAAGATTCCTGTTCCTACTTTCAACGGAATGACTTGTGGTTTTGTTTTCTTGGGTTTTTTTTGCGGTGCGCGGGCCTCTCATTGTTGTGGCCTCTCCCGTTGCGGAGCACAGGCTCCGGACGCGCAGGCTCAGCGGCCATGGCTCACGGGCCTAGCCGCTCCGCGGCATGTGGGATCTTCCCGGACCGGAGCACGAACCCGCGTCCCTTGCATCGGCAGGTGGACTCTCAACCACTGCACCACCAGGGAAGCCCTGCCTTGTGGTTTTATACGCAAAGTTCATTAAGCAATACAAAAGAAAATATCTTCCAAGACAATGTCACAGACAGTGAGGGCTGGTTCTACATAACTCTTTCTTGTTTGACTCTTTGATCAATAGTTGAATATACCCTTGCCTTCTGAGTACCACACTTGCCTAAGTTTCTTCCTACCATACTAATTGTGAATTCCCAGGCTCCCCTCTCGTTCCTGAGATCATAATTTTGGAATGCTTAGCCTTTGGTCTCTTCTTTGTCTACTCTCCCTTTCTTGGACTCACATCCAGTCTTATAGCTTTAAGTACCATCAATATGTTGGCAGTCCCAAATGTGTGTTTCTAGCCTAGACCACTCTTCCAAATTCAAGACATATATCCAACTGACTGCTCAAAATCTCCCCTTGGATATCTAATAGCATATCAAGTTCAAAATGTATTTCTAAAACCAAACTCAGGATTTTCCTCCCTAAACATGCTCCACCTGTAGCCTTCCTCACTTCAATTGTTGGCAACTTGATCCGTCCAGTAGTTCAGGTCAAAGCCCTGGAATTATCTCTGACTCCCCTCTTTCTCTCCCACTTGGCATCTAATGCATCAAGAAATTCTATTGGGGGCTCCCCTGGTGGCGCAGTGGTTGGGAGTCCGCCTGCCGATGCAGGGGACACGGGTTCGTGCCCTGGTCCGGGAAGATCCCACATGCCGCGGAGCGGCTGGGCCCGTGAGCCATGGCCGCTGAGCCTGCGCGTCTGGAGCCTGTGCTCCGCAATGGGAGGGGCTATTCTATTATCTTCTAATGTTTCGCTATATACCTTCTTTGTTAGGGTCATTAACAGTGCAGTTCTGATCAGAATAACCTAATTGCTGTTGATAAATACCCTTAAAACTGGCAAACACATCAGGATAAATTCAGTACCTAAACACTCCTCTCTCTTTATCTGTGAACATAAATCTATGACTCACTATTAAAAGTATTTTGCCTCTCTCCTCTCAAAGTTATAAGAGTTCTGAGTCTTTACAGAATAAAAGAATAAAAAGGCTTAGGCATTTCCCTAATGATTCTTATTATACATTTTTAATACACAACTTTTTAACATTATAACTTATTATAACATACAACATAAGTAAACTTAACCATCACCATTTCCTCACCTTGAAGGGCAGCAGACACAGGGGAACCTAACCCAAGAGGACTTTAGTTACTTTATTAGATGTTCTGGGACAAACTGCAATTCACAACTTTGAGGAGAACGTCATGGCCACCCCAACCTGGGCAAATTTCCTTCTACTGTATTTTTTTTTAGGACACTACTCTGAGGAACAAGAACAAGAGGACACAGGTTAGTTTATGGGACTTACTGAATACTCCTCTTACATTAGAGTACAATGATATATAATGGGGAAAAAATTAAAACCTGAACTATGTTCTCACTCGAATCCACTGATACTTCACTTTCTGCATGAAATAGAAGCCATCATTTTATTTTTGAGTAGTTATCTGTTTTAAAGCCAAGAATAAATATGATTAAAATAGTCAGACATCTCAAGATTGAAATACGAATCGTGGACCCAAATCAAGAGCCTTTCATTTTCTGTGTTAATGAAGGGGAACACAGTGAATAATATACGCACATAAATCCATTCAGACACATACTGATGAGTCGTAACACATCCTTCAGTATGTTTCATACCTATTCTTTCCATTCTGCTTGACTGTCACTGCTCCCTGCCGTTCAAGTCCCCACCACGTCATACAGTCTTGCTACAAAGCTTCCTCTCTCTCCTTGCACACTTCAGGGTTTCCTCCTCTTTAATTCCTTTTCAGACAACATTCTCAAGCATCATTTTTATCTGGAAACACCTATGATTACTAAAACACTCCCCCTGGCTTTCAGAGCCTCCAAGGATTTACTCCCAACAAACATATTCAAACTTACTTCCCACTGGCCCATTAGCATTGACAGGAAAATCCAACTTTAACCAGTCCTGTACCTTTAGTAACAATGCCCTTGTCAGCAACCATGAGGACAGTGACAAGCCCCCAAGTACCATGGCTAGCGTCCCCTCACTCCCAGGGAATGTCCTCCTTGCCTGGCCCCCACTGCATCCCACTCATCCAAATTTGACCTTCAGGACCTGACTCAACTCCATGGAAAATTTATTTCCTTTAGTTTTATTTAGTTTATGATCATTTTTCTTGTTTACTTTTGCCAGAAGACCTGTGGCCTTGGAAGACAAAGCTTACCATCTTTAATCTTTAAAAGCTTGTCTATTATGGTAAAGTGATAAGGGACAGTTAGTGACTGTATTGGAGTATGTATTATAAGTTCTTAAAACTTTTTTTTCCTGATGCCTCAACATCCCCACAGGTTGTGTGCAGCACAACATCCCCACAGACAGGTTGTGTGCAGCACCCCTCTCAGGGTACTAGGTGTCCCAGTATGATGAGTGTGCCCCCCCGCCGCAAGTTCCCCTTCTTTCCCTCCCCATACCCCCACTGTGACCTAGTGACATTCAAATGCACCTATAATACTGCACCCTGACCCCCAATGAAGGCACCTTCCACGGGCCCTCCCTCTCCCTCAGCTCCCCACCTGCCCTTGGTTGAGTTTACCCTTTGGAGTTTCTCCCATACGGTCTTTTGTGTGGTATGTCTTGCCTCCCAATTTAGGACCTGTGTGTATAATACATCTCTCTCACTTTCCTATGTCTCTCCACCTCTCCATGGTGTTATTTCATGTCCATACCAGAATGACCATCACAAGAACCTCATTTTTAATTCTTACAATGCAGCATATGTAAATCATACCCCAATAGAAATGTATACATGTTAAAGTTCGTTCCTTTAGTCACTAATTTTGCCAACTACAGTTTTCATTTGTCTACACATGTTGATGCTGACAATAAATTTGCCAATATGGAGTCCTCCATGCAGGTAATAGAACATTAGTGATGACTTCATACCATCAGCATCACACAGTGGTACATTAGCTGCCAGACTGTTAAATTATTGCTGCTCTCAATAAGCTTACTTCTAGAAAGAATACTACAATATAGATGCTCGTTAAAATTTTGTTGAATAATTGCTTCCGTGTATGCAGGCATGAGTGAAAAAATTACAAAACATGTTACAGGTCACAGGAATGCTGTATTATTTAGAGAATAAGTGACTTTTTACTGAAAAATGTTTTTAATTTATATATTTAATTTAAAATATATTTAATTTATGAAAAGCATATACCCATGACTCAATGTCTATTTTGTATTTTTGACACTTAAATATTAGGTACTGTGTACCAGATGCTATTTGAAGAACATAAAAATGATAATGTAATCCTCATAATAACCTCATGTCCATTTTATGGATGAGAAAGCAGAGGCACAACAAAGTCTCATAATCGGTTAAGGGCTGAGCTAGGATTCAAACCCAGACAGTCTGGCTCCAAACTCTGTGCTCTTAGTGACTCTGCAATGTTGCCACTCTGAGATTTTATTTTTAAAATAAAATATGCAATATCACCCAAGGTTTAATACACCCTCTTTACAAAATGTAAGTAATGCATGTTTCTGACCATCCATGCCATGGGGTTTTGAAAGTCTTACGACTCAAATAGAAAATTTTATTGAGTGTTCTACAAGTGAAAATGTTCTGAGAGCTTATTCGGCAGCCTGGCCCTGTTACAGAATTTGAGAATTCTCTTAATTCCCATCAACATGAGACAATGCAACAAAGAGAAACCACTTTCAGCTTACACGATTAAGCAAGTGCTACCAAAAAGTCCTCTGAGCCTTATTTGTATTCATATCACACAACCGGTGTGCATATCGGGCATCTGCAAAACAATTGTACCCAAGAAGACACATTTCACCTGATGGTACCAAATAGAGATATCTTAAGTTAGTGCTTCAAACCAGGAAATGTTCCATACTTTTATGACAAATACAGAAAAAAATAATTATTTAAAGCCACTTCTATCCAATTTACGAGCATGATGTTTGTTAATTAAATGTGACCTTGGATTTGCACAGAAAATGTGCAATACTCAGAGATGGCCATTTGCTGTCTCTGTCCATGCTCTGTGACCAGCGTATGTAGTTCACGGTCAGAGACTCCTGCGGTTCCCATCCACATTCCTGACTGGCTTATGTAGCAAAACTATCTGTTATGTCTAGCAACCATCTCCATCCCATCCCACTCTTCCTTGTTAACCCAACTCCAATTTTGTTGAGATGGCAACATTCTCAGGGCAGGGGTACAGCTCCAGGGAATGAATCATGATTGCTCCCAGCCCTGCATGGTTCTACCTCCCCTCCCTGGATGCTTGTCAGAGAGTGGTTTGCACACAGGCATGCTATCCACTTCTGAGCCGTGAGATGAAGTCTGTTGGGACCTTCTGGTACAAAATTTCTCCCCTGGAGAAAAGAAAGATGCAGAGCCCTGACACCACTGAGTATTAAATCAGCCCTGGAAGTACCTGTCTCCGGACTTCTTTTTATGTGAAATTATAAGGATCTACTACCAAAATGGCATTTAATACGTACAAAGTACCTTAATTTACAGACATTACTCGATTTGCTTTCCAACCTGCAAGGCCATTGTCCTAAGTATGCGCATCTACTGTACCTTAACCTTTACATTAACAGAATTTCTCCTCACAGATACCCGATTCTTTTCGGTTTCTTTCATATGTAAATTATATTGATTTAAATGAAAATATAATAATTAGAAGATAAAATATATGTCTGGAAAATTTTTGATGTCTAAATTGCAATGGTGACCGCCATCACTGATTAAGATGGATTAAACTGTCCCTGACAGCAAGAAATCTAGCCAATGTTCTGATTACGCACATTCAGTTTGCGCAAATATTCAGAAAAAAGGTCGTATTTTTGTCAAGCACTTGCATGAATCCCTGTGAGCACACAATTTTCCTTCTCTGAATTCTGAAGCATGCTTACCACCTGCGGATACTGAGGAAACTGACAAATAGCTTCTGACAAATAGGCAACTATCCTATAGCAACTTGACACTGGGAAACATATACTGCGCCAAATAGCATTTTATATTGAAGAAAATACACTAAATTTTCACATTAGGTCAAGTTTATATCATATTCAGAGAAAAGCTTCCCTCTTCCTTTTTCTTTTATAATACCCTTGTAACAACCTCAATCAGAAATCCAAGGGGAAATTAAATGATATGCAGTGACAATCTTAAATTAGAAAATTGTTCCCTAGCTGGACCTCTTCTTGAGTTTGCTAGGACTGTGTACTTCAATTTGCAGAGAAAACAATGGTCACAGAAGACGTGCAGGATACTATAATGGGTCCACGTTTTGGAAACAAACATCAGGAAGGAGAAGCAAGGTTATTCAAACATGAAATAAATATTGTCAGAATGTATTTCAGTGAGGAAACTACTGTATATTAAAGTCGTGGGATAACACACTTTGGATTCCAAATAGATGAAAGTGTTGCCTAAAATCCACAAAGCATGATTTTTAAAAACAATATTGAAAGGAAGATTGGTTCCTGAAGGAGAAAACCACTTTGCAACCAACAGACGCATTGTGCTGGATGGCAGGAACCAGGCAGCAGTGACCAGAGACTCAAACAGAACTTAACTGGAGCAAACATTACCAGGTGGGGCGAAAGCCACCCTTTGTCATGTCAGTATACAACTGCAGAAACTCAAAATATAACTCTCCAACAGAGACTTAATAAAAACTGAAAGACTAAGATTGAGCCCTTAGGTCTTGTATACCATTTATGTTACTGTCAGGGTAAGTCCCACACATAGATACGAAAAACATTAAACATTCATGAACATCTTTCCGTCAACTGCCCACTTCCTCAAGACTTCATTTCTATCTTGAACAGATGGCAAGCTATCAGTGTGTTCTTTATGACCAGAACATAAACACTGTCTGATTAAATCATTCTGAAGCCAATTAAAAACTCAACATTTACTCTGAGTAAAACATATCTACAATAAGAGAGCAAACATGGGGAAATTCAATCCATTTATTGCCCCATCTCCTGAGAAGAATGTGACATAGTGCAATGTATTAATAGAAGAAATAATTTATCTCAGTTTCGCTATCTGTTTCCACCTGAGCTCTCTAATGAAATTGGCCAGAGATGTTAGAATTCCTTTCTCAAATATGCATTGGAATTCCCCAATGATAAAGCCAACACACACATACACACAGGCTAATTTAAAATCTTGATTCCTACTACAGAAAGTAAATAAATAAAGCAGATGCTACTCCAGCAAGAGTCTGGGTTCGGCTTCTCTTGTAGCCACTTGTAGCTCAAATATTGAAAACTCCAGGCACTATCAGGCACCTGAAAACTATCAGGCACTATAACACATTGACTACCTTACATTACTTCATTGACTCTTCATAATAACCTATGAGGAAGGAGCTAATTATTATACCATTTGACAGATTAAGAAACCGTATCTTCGTGTGATTAAGCAGCTTGCCCAAGATCACACAGTTAGTATGTGAAAGAGCTGTGCTTTGTACCCATGAGTTTTGATTCCAGAAGACATGCTTCAAACTCTATGCCCTCTCTAAGAGAGTAAGTTTTTCTAAGCCCTTCTAGAGAATTAAAATTAATAGATGAAGCTCTTTAAATCTAAGTATTGCTAGAACAAATTATTTTCATGCATGGCATACAAACAACTGAAATATTCATCATAAATCATTCTTATTTCTTCATTAAAGCATTATGAGAACATCTTTCTAATTTCTCCAAATTACTATGTATACTTAAAAGAAATAAAATGACTTTATAAATATTATATAATTCAGATTAGATAAAAAGATGGATTTTAAATATTCATACTTTAGATTTTTCATATATACTATAAAATATGAATTTTAAATAGTACAAATGTTACATTAAAATGTAAATGAGTATCTAATATATCTGATACTCATCACCAGAAGAGCATATATTACTGATACTTGACATGACCTAACTATAAACAATTCTAGGCGCTTAAGAAAGAATTTATAGGCATGGCCCCAACTGGGACACATCACTTCAGTGTTAAAACTGGGGAAGGCACAGGGAAACTGAGGTAAGTTGGTCCCCCTAATTCTGAAAGAGTATCACGTACCAAAGAAAGCCACTGTCCAGGAAAGACACAAATATCTCAGAAAAGATCCTTATGTGATTTAATGCTAGAAAAATGTATATGCAATTATATACTTTCTTGTGAAAGTGGGCAATTATAATTTCTTCTGCTTAATCAGGCCCAAATTTTCCCTACAGCTGGAGAATAACTTTAAAAAAGAGTTTGAATGGTCAAATATGACAAAATTCCTCTGCTTAGCTTTGCTAGATCTGAGAGATAAAGCATCACCCAAAATTATCTTTACATGCAGCTGTAACTGACATATCCAATATTTACTACTTTAACACATATTTAATGTACATTCTGATTGGAGGATGTGTTCCAGAAATTCATGACATTCATGATGTTTGGCTAAAATTGTCTCACGATGGTCCAACTGAGGAAATGTCCTACCGTGCGTAGCCAAAAAGGCTATGTTTATATTTTATTACTGATATTTAATAGATGGTAGCAAAGATATTTCAATTAAGTTAAAATTGAATTTAAGATTGAATTTCACTATTTCATGGCCATGACAAATAAAACTAGGTTTAGACCCAGTCCCTTCATAAATTTGTCCCAGTGACAACAAATTAAACTAGGCAAATAAATTAACTGATTTAATTAAATTCATCACAACTAGAAGAAGAATAATTAAAAGTACAAAAAGAAATTGCATTTTTAAAATACAGCATAGATCTTAGAAAATGATATCAAGTGAGAGACATTGTCCCAAAATATTACATACAGCATAATACCTTTCTAGAAAGTTAAAAACAAAAACGAAAAACAGAAACAACAACAACAAAAAAACATGCTTTTGAAGGGATACATATAAATTCAATGAAACCATATAAAAAGGAAAGAAAGAGTTACCAAAGAAATGGGAAAGAAGTAGGGACCATTTGTTTAGTTTGGGTTTGGTGTTCATAGTGCTTATTACATTATTTTACATAAAAATAAATAAATATATGAATGAGTGAAAGCAAGCCATACCTAGAAAATGAAGAGAGAGTGTCATGTAATAAGGGTTATAATATTCCCAATTCTGAGCACTTAAAGCTTCTTAAAATAATATGTAAGCTTATCACCCTATTTAAATCCTCACTATTGGAGTCAGGGAGAACAGGTAGAAGATCCAGGGTAATCTTCCTATCCCCAGGGTTTTCTTCTCCATTTCAACCTACATAACTCTGATACATTCTCTCAGAACTTCAAAAGCTTCCCATGTATCATCCACAGAATAACAACCAGGTCAAGAGCTCCTATAATGCTGACCGGGTCTTCCTTCTCCATCGCTCATTGCTTCCTTCATTGACTACCTCCTTCCTGTTCATGCTAGTCCCTGGTCCTGGGTGCTTCCCTGTCATTCAGCATCTCCTCCTTCCTAAGTCCTACTTCCCTTATAAGGCCTGGCGCAAGGACCACCACATCCACAAATTGGCTGGTCTGAAATCTGTCTCCACTCTGTGCCCCAGAGCACAGTATATGTATCTTTATAATCGAATTTATCTATAGCATTCAATTTAATATTGCTAATTTAGCAAAATTTTATTGACTATTTACCACTATTAATGAGGCAATATACAAGTTTGGAAAAAATATAACCAGAGCATATACAATACCCTCAAAGATTTTATAATCTAGAATTATTTATATTCCTGCCTTACTTGATAATAAACAAGGCAGTATCAATAGATATCACCTTTGAATGTTTCCAAGCACTTAGGAAAGAATCACCGTCCTAGGCAATGCTTGTCCTCTATTTCAGAAAAGAGGAGCTGAGTTTGCTGCTCTTCACTGAAAGCTGCTTTCCCAGCTGGCCAGAGATATTCCTGCATTTGTAGCTCTCTTTTTACATGTATTGCCAGAAATTCAAAATGTTAAAGTCTTTGCACCTGTAATTTTTGTCTTCAACCATAGTTTTAAAAAAATGACTGTACCAGCTAAAAATACATATGTCCTAACTCCACTGCAGCTATAGGTGACCATGTGACATAGTTCTTAGCAACGAAACAGAAACAGAAATGTGCTGAGAGGAGCTTTCACAAACAGACTATTTTTCTAATCAAAAAAAAAGTGGACACCTACTTTCTTCTCCTTGTACTTCCCCTCTTTAAGTTACATACCCATTACATACATAATATACATTACATACCCATTATATATTATATACCCATCAGAGAGAGAGAAAAATGATGCCCAGAGTTGGTACAGCCAATCTGTGACCATAAGAATAAAAGTCACCCTAGGGTTGGAGGTTGAGAAACTAGAAGCAGCCTTGGTCCCCAGTCACTTCCTTGACCAGCTATGTTGGCTCTGGACTGCTTAGCTCGAGACTTCTGGTCACATGAGAATGAAAGGCTCTATCTGATTTGGCCATTGTGGTGTTTTCTTACCTCATCCTAAAGCAGTTCTAACTGACATAACATCCCTGCTTACAAACAATAAGTAGGCTGAATTCACTTCCTGTTTAAAGAATGAATAATAAATGCAAAGAAGGTGTGAGGACCAGAAAATTTTTCTTTAACGTAAAAGAACATAGCTTTAAGAATGGATTCCTTTAAAAGATACTTCAGGAAATGTGATTTTAGAAACACTGTCTCTTTTCACAATACAATTCAAAGTATAGACCTTTGAAATAAGTGCTGAGAGATGAGAGGGTAAGACAAAGTACTGATATGAAAAAGGAATTTGGCTAGGAGATGAGTTGAAATGAAAAGGACACAAATTAAAAGTTAAATGGCAAAAGTAATATCTTCATGAGATTAGAATCACTCAAGATTAGATTCACTGAAGAACAAAGCCAACACTGGTGAAAATTGAATAGTGTGTAGAACAAATTTGAACAGCTGTCTCCAATATATAAGAAACTAACAGATTAAAATCATGAGAGAAGAAAAAGTAGATGTAGTTAATGGGAAAATTATGTGCCACAACACTTTTGTTCTTCAAGAAGAAGCCATTTGAACAAAAACTTAATAAATCTGAGTTATAATAGGACTACCTATTATAATATAATTATACATATTTAATATAACAGTACAATATATTCCTATACAAAAGAATGGCTTGAGTCTAAAAATGAAAAAGTCTCAGTGATTAACAAGCAATATTAATAAAAATGAAAACCTGAATTGATACTGTTGAACTTCATGATTTCAAGGCTAAAGAAAATACATTATTTCTTAACTTAGCAGAAAAGTTGTCCACAAAAGAAAAAAAAAATCAGACTCTTCCCCATCAAAAAATAGCAGGAAGCAATGAGCCAACATCTGTAGAGTTCTAGGTGGTAACAATTATAACCCAATATATCCCTAGGTGGTAAAACTCATAGAGTTCTAGGTGGTAAAAATTATAACCCAATATATCCCTACATAAAATATTTCTTGTATGTGAAGATCAAAGAAATATATTATCAGATATGCAAGAATTCAAATGTATGTCAACTATATTTTTGAATATGAAAAATTTAAATTTTAAATTCTAACCACCCAGAGGATTAATCAAAAGTGAAGGACTCCATAATGAAGACACTAAAAATACCTATCCTAAGAAAATACCAAATATATGCAGAAAATTATCAGTATATACATGTTCATCACAGTATTATTTATAATAGGTAAAAAATGGAAACATCTGCATGACCAGATATGCAAAATTGGTTAAACGGATTATAGTACCACAAATGACAGACTAAGACGCAGGATTTTTAAACAACATACTCAAAAAATAGTGAAAAATATGAGCAATCATTGCAATATATTGATAAATGCAATAATTATGAAATGTATGTGCAGAATGATAATAATTGTTTCAATAATATGTGCAGCTGGTTAGAAAAATATTAAAAGTAGAACAAAATTCTCACTCTGGTTTAAGATATGCAGATTTTTCTTCTTGAATTTTTTGTGTATTTTCTCTAATAAATGAAAAACAAATCATATTTTTAATCACCTATCCCTTTCTTGCTTTTGGGTGAATTTATAGCAGTTTAGTTCTAGTGTCTTCCTTGTGGCTTTGGAAGCTTCCATCACTTTCAGTCATGTTTGGAGTTGAGATAAGAATTAATAACATCATATCACTTATTAGGTAAAATGACTATGTTCTGATCTGTTTTACTGCAACTGACAATTCATAAATCAAATTTGTCATTTTGCCTATGATGAGAAAATACTGGGCAATATATGTTCTAATAACTTTCTTTAAAAACTGTGAAACTCCAGAATCTGAGCATATGTTTTCAATATGCAGACCTATTCAGCAGTACTTTTTGTTTTCAGTATGAAGCCATAAATATTTTGGAACTATAAGTTTGCCTCCAGCCTTTCCATTTATCCTATCACTCTGTCTTTCCATTTTTGCTAAATTTCACTTAGCTGATTGATACTTTTACATACTTAATATAGGTTGGTATTTAAAGAACATATAGTAGAATCATAGATCTTTATTTAGTAAGCATTGCACTTTTCTATAGTAAACAAAGCTATAGGTTTAATTGAAGAGGAAAATGTCATTTTATTTTCTTTCAGCTATTTTCTAGAGTGAGAAAGATTTTCATGGTAAAGCTTAGCACAGTATTAGCCTTTGGCAGTAAACTAGGGAGATGAGGCTGTCAGTTCAAAGAAACACATGAACTTGAAAAAACGGATTGTTGATGTTATTATCTGGAGGTTAGTTTATGGGCTCCTGGGTTCTTAACTCCCCCCAGACACACAGAAATTCACAGGGAGAGCCTCAAGCAGACCCAGGTAGCACTGATTCTCCGCCTCACCTTTGTTTCCCCATTTGCCATGGGGTCTGCACAGAAGTTGGTGAGAATTTCTCAACTAAACCCAAGATGAAGCATCCAGAGTGTGACATTCTAATTCCCGCTCTGCCCCTGGCTTACCAGTGATCTCAGATAAGGCACTTATCTGGTCTCTGCCTAAAGCCACCTGCAAAGTGAGAATAATATTTTGATCCCAACTCTCTAGGATGCTGTGATGGTTAACTGATAAATTATTTTGAAGCTAAGAAGAAACAAAGATATGCTTAGAGTTCTCAGTTTATTCAAATAAACTCCTTAAAATCCTAGCTGTCATGACTTCCTCAGGCCCAATTACCCTGCAAATAAGAGGAGGAAATAATTTGAGGAAGAAGGTTTTCAATCAGCAGAACCACATGTTAATTTTCAGATCAACAAATCCCTACTGGAACTTAACATAAAAAAGATTATTTTATCTTATCCATGGGTAAGCTTTCTTTCATTCTTTTATCAGATTTAACAACTCTTTTATTTTTATAAAATTTACCATGCTAATATTTGCATTACTTTGTGATTTTTCTGGTATCAACTTTTTGGCTGTAGTCACTTAAGCTTGAACGAGGCAGCAAATCAACTTCATGTATCTCTATAACCTTCTCTCAGCATCCTTCTTTTCTTTCGAAGTAGCCACCCCATCAGTGGTTATACTGATGCAGCTTTTTAATCAATGGTTGTCCTTTTAAACAGGCCATATAATGTGGAGAATGTATCTTCTCCAACATATTTTTCCTTTAGTTTCTTATAAAAGTATAGGCTTCCATAAATTACATGATTGAAATAAGACAGCAAATACTATATGCTGAAAAAGAATTAAATTACATAAACACAAAATCCAAATGCTGTATTTTTATTGAAATTGTGGGGAGGTCCTCAATTTTTATTGAAATTGTGGGGAGGTCCTCAATTTCTTCCTCTGAAATTGGGGATAATAAGGATAGTTATTACAAAGACTAAAAGATCTAATCCTTTAAAATGATTACAACAGTGTCTGGCACATAATAAGTCATCAATAAACATTATCAATTACTATTATTCTATTACAAAAATATACAAATCCTAATCATACTGAAGTTCTGAATATCTAATAAATGAAATCTAATGTTACAGGTATTTTCAAATTCTACAGAGAACTACTGATGCAATAATATTTCTAAAATTCTTGTTTTAAAGATGGGATACTTAAAATTATGTACAAAATCAACGAATAATTTGATTATTTTTTTCAATGTTCTTTTTATGCAGACATCATGATATAATGGAGATATAATGACCTGACCTCAAACACAGTGTTCTTGCTTATTGGGAGTTTATATCTGAGTTTGCCTACCACTGAGCCTAGCATATAGTGAACACTCAATACATGCTACCTTTTATTATTTGCATTACTCCTAATATTTAAACAGATATCATAAACTGACTTGTAATATTAGCTAAGTGCTAAATACATATTCTAGATAAGTGGGTGAGATGACCTCTAGATAGCTGTTCAAGGAAGACTTTGTGGCAGAATTAAATCTGAGCTCCACCTAGGCAGAAAGGATTTTGTGCATGTTGTTGTGCTATTCCATACTATGCTGTATTATACTGTATACTATATGTGTACATCTGACATACATACTACAGTGAAGTAATCCATACAGCAATTATCTCAAGTCCTTCTCCCACACTTACTACTACATATGTTTTAAATTAAGAAAAAAATATATAAAAACTAAAGACATGGGACTTCCCTGGTGGTGCAGTGGTTAAGAATCTGCCTGCCAATGCAGGGGACACGGGTGCGATCCCTGGTCTGGGAAGATTCCACATACCGTGGAGCAACTAAGCCTATATGCCACAACTACTAAGCCTGTGCTCTAAAGCCTGCTAGCCACAACTACTGAGCCCATGCGCCACAACTACTGAGCCTGCGCTCTAGGGCCTGCGAACCACAACTACTGAAAAAAAACAAAAACTAAAGACATAATGATATACTCAAATTCTCAGCAATGAGAAAAAGACCAAAAACCAGCAAGCTAATAAATAGATTTTCTGTGAGTCCTACTAGAGAAAAAAGACAAAAATCTAGCATGCAGCCAAATGCCAACAAAGAGAAGACAACTCAACTGGCAAGAGAAACTACGTACTTTCTGTCACCCACTCTGTGTTCTCTTGTCTTGGTCTTCTGCGCTTTGACTTAAGAAAATGGAAAGAGCTACTCAGAAATGCTGACTGGTCACTCCCAAACCCAAATCTTCATTCCTGCCATCCCTGGATATCATCTTCTTGAACCCTGAACTTGTCTTATTCCATCTCAACACTGCCCAAGTGAAAACAAATTTCAACCCTGTTCCAGACACTACCTACTACAGTTGGTACCATCCCTACCATAATATTTAAACGGTTAATATTTTTGTATACTTACTACTTTTAAAGCTTTGAAGAAGCATATAAATAAGAGCCATAATGTGGTTTTAAGAAAGCGCCATGGGAAGAATATGCCCTCTCAGAGGAAGCATCATCAGGTCCTCGACGGCAGCAGAACACAGACCAGAGGGGACTGTGGACCTATAATGCGGCGCCCAGGTATTTTTTTGGAGTGGGAGGGGAATGAGTTCCAAAGAAATATATGAAATAGCTTTCACCCTCAACCACCTTTCTATCAGGGACAAAATACTTTCACAAATTTAACAGAGCACAACAAGATAAATGATGCGTGCTACACTTCTGAATTTCTAGAAGGCACGGCAGCCTTGTTTGGCTCTGGATCCCCTGTGTATAGCAATGGTTCTTCAACTGGTTCTTCAGTAAATGTTTGCGGAATGAATGAGTAAACAAGTCAGTAGAAGTGAGTGAGAGAAACGTTTCCTTTCAGCTATTCATTTCATTAAGGCTTCTTGAATCTCTACACTTAAAGCTCAGGGGCAGATCCTTTAGGGATGCAGAGATGGATTCCTTAAAAAAAAAAAAATGAACTCTACCTTCAGAACTTTATACCTGGTGATCCTAACCTCTAAATGAAGTAAAACTTTGCAGGGCCACAAAATTTTTATTTTGTGAAAAAAGAGGGACAAAAACCAAGTACATCATTCAAGAGAGTAAGACTAACATGTCTCAGGTAAGATGGGGAAAGAGTCTAACAGAATTGAAACATATTACATAGGAGTCCTATAAAGTGCCAGGCACATTAAATGCCAATACAATGAAATAAAATGAGATGGAAACTAACTGCAAAAATACTCCCCAAAAATAAAGGTAAATATAGTATGCTTTTTAAAAAAAAGATGAAGGGTCAACTCTGTAGAGGACAAACATTTTTATCTACATAAAATTAGAACTTTCCGTTTCAGAATGGCAGATTTATGTTTCTCTCTTCCTTTTGAGGACTTGTTAAAATAACAATAAGAGCATAACAAAGTTACAATCCATCAACAACAAAGAGAAAAGGTGGGAACCAGCAGTGAATGGGGTCTATCCAAAACGTTCCATAATAATGAAAGCATACCATGTGGGAGGAAGAAGGAACCAGAACTCTCTGTCAGGCTTTCTATTAAGTTATCCTTTGATGAGGACAAAAATTAATCCCATTGTTTCAAGTACCACTGATAGGCTGGTATCTCTCAAATCTATATCGCAATACCTGTTTTATGATATTTTCAATTCCTGAAAAGCAAACAACTCTTACTCCATCATCCCTCAAACCTCCTTCCTGCTCTATTTCATCTTAGTAAATGGAACATCACCCAACCACTAAGTTGCTCAAGCCAGAAGCTGAGTCTTTGCTGATACTTCCCATTTCCTCTGTCCCTAAGCAAGTTCTGCCGAGTTTGACACCAGCAGTTATCCTAAACCAGTCAGTCCCCTTTTACTTGCTTCACAGATACCACCAAAGTCCAAGCCAATCTCATCTTCTACCCGGATACTCCCACAATAGCCTTTTAATCTCCCTACCTCCACTCTTGGCTTTTGTTCCGATTTCCTGCCATGCATTCTCCATTGAGAAGCCAGAGTGAGCTCTTAAAAATGTAAATCACAACTTGTTATGTCCCTGCTAGAATCCACCCAAAGGACTCCTTTCTCACTCAGAATAAAATCCAAACCCGTCACCAAGGCTGGAGGACCCCAGGTGACTTGGCCCTGCCAGCGTCCCTCACTTCAGCTCATGTATACTCTCTCCCTTTTCCTCATTCTGCTGTAAACACTCTTTTCTTGAATTCATTAGTGATTTCTGAAGACTGCCCCAACCTCAGGACATTTATAATTGTTGTTCCCTCTGCCTGACATACCTTCCCCTGGATCTTTACACAGAGAGCCAGCATTTTTTCTTTCAGATCTCAGCTTCTTTAGACAGGCCTTCTCTGACCTCCTAGTCACTCTCTCACACGTGGATAAGTTCCCACAGTTAGAATTTTCTCCATATTACTGCTATGTCAATTTATTATATTTAATTTTTGTCTAGCCATATTCTTTCCACTCTAAGATGAAAGCTCCATGGAACACAGTGGTCAGTTTTATTTACTACCATATCCATAGTGCCTAGAACAGTGCCTGAGTCACAATATGTGCTCAGAAGTCTTTGCTAAATAATGATCAAAACTGTCTGGAGGGCTTCCCTGGTGGCGCAGTGGTTGAGAGTCTGCCTGCCAATGCAGGGGACACGAGTTCGTGCCCCAGTCCGGGAAGATCCCACATGCTGTGGAGCGGCTGGGCCCGTGAGCCACAACTACTGAGCCTGCGCATCTGAAGCTTGTGCTCCGCAACAAGAGAGGCCGCGGCAGTGAGAGGCCCGCGGCAGTGAGAGGCCCGCGCACCGCGATGAAGAGTGGCCCCCGCTTGCCGCAACTAGAGAAAGCCCACGCACAGAAAAGAAGACCCAGCACAGCCAAAAATAAATAAATAAATGAAATTTAAAAAAAAAAAAAAACCGTCTGGAAATGAAAGAAAAAGCCCAATATCAACCAAAATAATACCAACTCCAGAAAAGAGAAAAAAAAAAAACTTACAGAAGTATTTTAATTATTAACTCAGATTAATTTGAGAATGATATGGAACAATTAGAAAACAAGAGTTGGTAGACATGAGAAAGATTATTTCTAAAATATTAGTTTAGTAGAAGGATTGGAAAATAAAGGAATCTCTCAAATGTGGTATTAAAAAACATGATATGGAAAATATAAAAGACCCAGAAGATTTCTCCAGGTGGTATAGTATCCAACCATTGGGAATTCCAAAAAGAGAAGCAGGGAAAATGGAGAGGAGAGAAGCTTACTAGGCAGCTCAGGCTGGCATAATAGAATATCATAGACTGGGTGGTGGCTTAAACAACAGAAATGTATTTTCTCACTGTTCTGGAGGTCCAAAGTCCACGATCAAGGAACTGGGAGTGTGGGTTTCTCATGAGACATCTCTTCCTGGCTTACAGACGGCTGCCTTCTTGTTGTGTTCCCACGTGGCCTTCCTCTGTGGGCAAATAGAGAGATCTCTGGTGTCTCTTTCTCTCCTTATAAGAACACCAGACTTATCAGGTTAAAATTCCACCTTCATGACTTCAGTTAACCTTAATTATCTCTTTAAAGGCCCTATCCTCACATTGGAGATTAGGGCTTCAACCCATAAATTTGTGGGAAAGTGGGGGACATAATTCAGTCCATAACAGAAAGTAAATAATTTTTTAATCCATACAAGAAATTTTTCAAAAGCTAAACAAAACATAAATCTTAAAATTGAAAGAATTTAGTGAATACTAGGAAGTTAATTTTAAGTTTCACACCTTGTAGTGAAATTTAAGAACAGGATAAAGAGAATATGCTCATCCATAAGGCATTAAGCAGAGAGAAAAAACAAGGTGCCTACAAAGAAACAAGAATTATACTTGCATTAAACTTATAATAAGCATCACTGGGTGTTATAAGACAATGGAGATGAACAACCATTTTCAACCTAAAATTCTCTCACCAGCTTAAATTATTAACTATGCAGGCAAAATAAAGTTTCATTTTCGGGCATACAAGGACACTTAAATTTTACATTCCACACACCTTAATTGAGGATACCATCCTGCAAAATGAGGAGTAAACCAAACAGCATCAGGAACAGTAGGATCAGAAACACTGAAGTCTAAGCAAAGCAAAAAAAAAAGATAAACAGGGTTTCCCTGGGTGAAATAAATCAGCTCAAAGAGGAATGCAAAAAGAGGAGATTCTAGAAAGGAAAACAGTTCATTTAACTTTATTTTTGTTTGCACTATTATAACTTCATGGATCTTATTCTCTGCAGAATGAAATACTGTGCCTTAAATGCATGTTGTCTCTTACATAGTTTTTTATTTCGTTAATTTTTCTCTGGAGTTTCTAATTATTATGCTTTTGAAATTTTCACTAAGGTGAAGCACTACATTAAGTCTAAACATACAAGAGACTGGGAGAAACATATGTGCAACATGTAGAACAAAGAATTTATACACAAAGAACAAAAATCATTTTATATATAAATGCAAGCAACTCAATAGAAAAAATGAGCAAAGACTATGAGGCAACACATGGAAGAGCAAATGCCACTTGAAAAACACTTGAAAAGTTGCTCCTTTTCATTTATAGCCCAAGAAATGCAAATCAAACTAGCTATGAGGTATCATTTTCATCCATAATATTAGCAAAAATTAAAATTTCGATTACATCCAGAACTGGACAGCAAATGGGTAAATATTCACTCACATGCAATACTGATGCAAGTCTGAACTGTTATGAGCATTTGGGAAAGTAATCCAGCAGTGTCTATCAATAACTAAATGCACATATCCTCTGACTCAAAATTCCCCTTTTGAAATCAATTCAACAGTATAAAAGCATTAGTATACAAGAATATAGCACTTTAGTATCTACTGAAGTATAGTTTACAGTAACAAAAAAAATTCTGAATAGAGATATAGTTAAATAAAATTTAGCACATCCATAAAATAGAGTATTAGGCAGCTACTTTTAAAAATGGTTAGATCAGTGGTTTGGAAGGAGATTTATTGTAGATTATTAAATTTTAAAAAAGCAAATTTGTAGAAAGCAAATTTCAAAATGTATATGAAGTTACATCTTATTTTTGAAAGAAATAGAAGGCCATATATGTTGCATATGTGTGTGTGCATATATATATAAATAAATATTATTAGCAGAAAGAAAAATATGAACATATACACATAAGACCATTAGCAATAATAGCCTCAGGGGAGTGGGAGGTGGGAGGAGTGTAGCAAAGAAAAAAATTTTCTTTATACACCTCCATATTGTTTACTAATTACAAGAAACATGTAATTCTTTTCTTAATTTAAATTCCAAACAAAATCAGGAAAAGTCCAGTGAGATTAAAAAAAAAAAAAAAAAAAAAAAAGGGCTTCCCTGGTGGCGCAGTGGTTGAGCGTCTGCCTGCCAATGCAGGAGACACGGGTTCATGCCCTGGTCTGGATCCCACATGCCGCGGAGCAGCTGGGCCCGTGAGCTATGGCCGCTGAGCCTGCGCGTCCGGAGCCTGTGCTCCGCAGCGGGAGAGGCCACAACAGTGAGAGGCCCACGTACCGCAAAAAAAAAAAAAAAAAAAAAAGAGACAAAGGACAAAAAGGAAGAATCAATTACGGACTTAAACACTACCCAAAAAACAGGGGAAAAAAATCTCCACATGAGTCGTTTGTTCTTTAGAAGAACTCACGGACAACATGAAATCAATGAAACAAGACACCCAAGATGAAAGGATAAGACAACAGAATAAAGTGAAAAATGAGATTGCAAAGAGAAAAAGACAAATTGGAGATCAAAACATCACTATTACAAAAATAATAAATAAATTTGAAACAGCATAAACAGAACATATGGGGCCAAATACGGAAATAGAGGCCAAATGAGCACAGAGAACAAAGACAAAGAGATTACGAAGCTCTTAGGAGAGAGTTAATAGGTATATCAGACAGAAAATGATGATCCAGCAGAAGAAAATCAATTGTTCTTCATTTTAGGGAAACCTTGTATTCTATGCTATAAATGGAAGAAGGGAAAACAGTTCATTTATATATTAAAGAAAATGTCCATGAGATGCAAGAAAAAAAAAATGGATCTGCTGATCAAAGAAGCCTACAGCGTTTGGGAAATAAAAATAAATATTAAACAGAAGCATCAAAACTGAGACATACACTGAAAATTTTTCTGGAAAAGCAAAAGGGAAAAAGGAAGGAAGGAGAGAGGAAAGAAAGGAACAGAGGAAGATGGGAGGGATGAAAAAAGGCGGGGGCAGGGTGCATAGAGGTGGAGGAGTAGTAAACAAGGCAGGAATACGGCTAGTACAGCTAAGGAGAAAGTTTGATTGTCAGAACATGAGAGTGAGTGGTTTCCACTATTGTCACCCTCTCTACTACCACTCTTTCAAAACCTGGCCTGAGGGCAGGGAGTTGTAAAGCTTATCACGTTTGCCCAAGTTTAGTTAGGTGAAATATAGGCATTTGTATTTTAACTGTGAATAAAGCTTTAAATCATTAAAAAAGAAAGTTAATGGGTTGTAGCAACATGGATGAAACTAAAGACTATCATACTAAGTGAAGTAAGAAAGAGAATGACAAATACCATATATCACTTGTATGTGGAATCTAAAATATGGCAAAATGAACCCATCTACAAAATAGACTCACGGACATAGAGAACAGACTTGTGGTTGCCAAGGGTTGTGGGGGCGGGTAGGGAAGGACTGGGAGTGTGGGATTAGCAGATGTAAACTATTATATATAGGATGGATAAACAACAAGGTCCTACTACATAGTACAGGGAACTATATTCAATATCCTGTGATAAACAATGAAGGAAAAGAATATAAGAAAAAGAATGTCTCTGTGTATAACTGAGTCACTGTGCTGCACAGCAGAGATTGGCACAGTACTGTACATGAACTACAACTTTAAAAATTAAATTAAAAAATTGTAAATCAACTATACTTCAATAAAAATTTTTTAAAAAGCTTCAAAAAAAATTTAATGGGAAAATAGCAGATAACAAGGGGTTAGTGAAGAAAGTATTTCAGAGATACAAGTCTGAAATCACATCATGTAGGCAGCTAACACTAATCCTTCTCAAAAAACAATGTTAAAATTTTTCTTTAACCTATTCTGCTCTTTCTTATCCATCTACTTTTTGAGACCAAAACCAGAAATTTGATCCAAAGTTGCAAAGGCGTGACAACTGTGATCAAGGAAGCACATTAAAAGTTTCCAAGTATAAAGACTTTCTATCCTCTGATCCTTAGAATTTGAGAAGACCCTGAAAATTAAATATCCTCTCAAAACAAATGAAAGCAAAGAAACAATCTTGCCAGATCCTAATTCTCTATTGAATTCCTGCATCACTTGACTTACCTGGATTTCTCATTCCTCATTTATATTCAGCCTCACATATCAAATGATGGCATAATTGAACATAAATGCTATACAACTTATACCTGTGGAGCACTGTTGCCAAGCTTAACCTGGCTAACCCTGGAGCTGGGGACCAAACAGGGAGTTAAAATCATGGGCCCAGAACTTCTCTTGAAAGCCTCAGGAAGCAAGGTATTATATTTGGAAGTACCGTTAAGTGATGGAGAAGGCTGTCTAAACCTAAGTGGTAAATAAGCCCTGTTAGAGGACTTAGGGCAAGAAGAAGGCAAAGAAGTTTCCATGACAAGTTTAGTGTATACTGCCATATGTTGTTTCAATTGTTTTTCTGTAATATGGTTTGCTGGGGTTAAGACAGTTTTCAAAGTTCTGTGGATTTATAGATTCAGAAAAGTGTAAGTAGATAGACACATACATACATACATTTTTTTAATGGAATGCTGTCAACAAGAGACTGGGCACAACTGAATCCAATTTTATCTTAGACACAGTTCTCTGGTTTGAATAATATAATTAAACATATTTCAGTGACATGAAAAGATATTAAACATCATCCACACACATTGAAAATCAACACCTTTCTAACAAATAAGATGCATTGAAAGTAGAACTTAAAGAGAAATATCAAGCAAGAAATAATGGAAACCCATTGATCTGAGCAAACTTTAATTTTCTAGATCAGAGTGCACCTACTTAAGTGCACTGAAAGTAATTCCAGGTCACATCTTGATCCTATAAAAATCTGTCATCTGTGATATTGGATTTTGCATCTGACCCTCAAAGGTCAGTAGAATAACAGGAGAGCTGCATTTCCAGTTTATCTGTAAATCATTTTGTATTCAAGGAGGTACTGCGTTACTGCTAGGAAAACCGCCTTGAAACCAGATGGAAAATGTCTGTGAATTGAGTACTTTCCCAATGGACAGGGATCTACACAGTGATGACATATTTCAAAACTTTTTGGGGAAAAAATATATATATACGTCAAAGTTAGTTAAGATTAAGATACTTTGCAGAGACCTTCAAGATGGCGTAGGAGTAAGACGTGGAGATCATCTTCCTCTCCACAAATACATGAGAAATACATCTACATGTGGAACAATTCCTACAGAACACCTACTGAACACTGGCAGAAGACCTCAGACCTCCCAAAAGGCAAGAAAATCTCCACGTACGTGGGAAGGACAAAAGAAAAAAAAGAGAAGAATAGGGATGGGACCTGGAACACTGGGAGGGAGCTGTGAAGGAGGAAAGGTTTCCACACACTAGGAAGCCCCTTTGCGGGCGGAGACTGCGGGTGGCGGGGTGGAGGGAAGCTTCGGAGCCACAGAGGAGAGCGCAGCAACAGGGGTGCGGAGGACAAAGCAGAGAGATTCCCGCACAGAGGATCGGTGCCGACCGGCACTCACCAGCCCAAGAGGCTTGTCTGCTTACCCACCGGGGTGGGCGGGGCTGGGAGCTGAGGCTTGGGCTTCGGAGGTCGGACCCCAGGGAGAGGACTGGGGTTGGCGGCGTGAGCACAGCCTGAACGGGCTAGTGCACCACAGCTAGCCGGGAGGGATACGGGAAAAAGTCTGGACCTGCCTAAGAGGGAAGACACTATTGTTTCAGGGTGTGCGAGGAGAGGGGATTCAGAGCGCTGCTTAAAGGAGCTCCAGAGACGGGCGCGAGCCGCGGCTATCAGCACGGACCCCAGAGACGGGCATGGGACGCTAAGGCTGCTGTTGCAGCAACCAAGAAGCCTGTGTGCGAGCACAGGTCACTCTCCACACCTCCCCTCCCGGGAGCCTGTGCAGCCCGCCACCACCAGGGTCCCGTGATCCAGGGACAACTTCCCCGGGAGAACGCACGGCACGCCTCAGGCTGGTGCAACGTCACACCAGCCTCTGCCGCTGCAGGCTCGCCCCGCGTCCGTTCCCCTCTCTCCCCTCCGCCTGAGTGCGCCAGAGCCCCCTAATCAGCTACTACTTTAACCCCGTCCTGTCTGAGCGGGGAAGAGATGCCCTCAGGTGACCTACACGCAGAGGCGGGTCCAAATCCAAAGCTGAGCCCCGGGAGCTGTGCGAACAAAGAAGAGAAAGGGAAATCTCGCCCAGCAGCCTCAGGAGCAGAGGATTAAATCCCCAAAATCAACTTTATGTACCCTGCATCTGTGGAATACCTGAAGAGACAATGAATCATCCCAAAATTAAGTTGGTGGACTGGTGAGCAACTGTACACTTGGGGTTTGCTTTCTGCATCTAATTTGTTTCTCGTTTTATGTTTATCTTAGTTTAGTATTTAGAGTTTATTGTCATTGGTAGATTTGTTTACTGATTTGCTTTTTGTTTATATATATATATTTTTTTCCTTTTTCTCTTTTTGTGAGTGTGTATGTGTATGTTTCTTTGTGTAATTTTGTCTGTATAGCTTTGCTTTTACAATTTGTCCTGGGTTCTGTCTGTCAGGTGTTTTGGGTTTTTTTGTAGTATACTTTTTAGCACTTGTTATCATTGGTGGATTTGTTTATTGGTTTGGTTGCTCTCTTCTTTGTTTCTTTCTTTAATTTTTCATGACTTTTTAATGTTTTTATTTTTAATAATATTTTTCAATTATTTTATTTTAATATTCTTTTCTTTCTTTCATTTTTTTCCCTAACTTTTCTTCTGAGCTGTGTGGCTGACAGGGTCCTGGTGCTACGGGCAGGTTTTAGGCCTGTGCCTCTGAGGTAGGACAGGCAAGTTCAAGACACTGGTCCTCCACAGACATCCCAGGTCCATGCAATGTCAAACAGCAAAAGCTCTCCCAGAGATTTCCATCTCAACCTTAACACACAGCTCCACTCAACGACCAGCAAGCTACAGTGCTGGACATCCTATGCCAAACAACTAGCAAGACAGGAACATATCCCCACCCATTAGCAGAGAGGCTTCCTAAAATCATAAGGTCACAGACACTCCAAAACACACACTGGGTGTGGTTCTGCCCACCAGAAAGACAAGATCTAGCCTCATCCACCAGAACACAGGCACCAGTCCCCTCCACCAGGAAGCCTACACAACCCACTGAACCAACCTTACCCACTGGGGGCAGACACCAAAAACAATGGGAACTACGAACGTGCAGCCTGTGAAAAGGAGACCCCAAACATAGTAAGTTAAGCAAAATGACAAGACAGAGAAACACACAACAGATGAAGGAGCAAGGTAAACACCCACCAAACAAACAAATGAAGAGGAAAGAGGCAGTCTACCTGAGAAAGACTTCAGAGTAATGATAGTAAAGATGATCCAAAATCTTAGAAATAGAATGGAGAAAATACAAGAAATGTTTAACAAGGACCTAGGAGAACTAAAGAGCAAACAAACAATGATGAACAACACCATAAATGAAATTAAAAATTCTCTAGAAGGAATCAATAGCAGAATAACTGAGGCAGAAGAATGGATAAGTGACCTGGAGGACAAAATAGTGGAAATAACTACCACAGAGCAGAATAAAGAAAAAAGAATGAAAAGAATTGAGGACAGTCTCAGAGACGTCTAGGACAACATCAAACACACCAACATTCGAATTATGGGGGTCCAACAAGAAGAAAAGAAAAAGAAAGGAACTGAAAAAATATTTGAAGAGACTATAGATAAAAACTTCATTAATATGGGAAAGGAAATAGTCGATCAAGTCCAAGAAGTGCAGAGAGTCCCATATAGGGTAAATCCAAGGAGAAACATGCCAAGAAACATATTAATCAAACTATCAAAATTTAAATACAAAGAAAAAAATATTAAAAGCAGCAAGGGAAAAAAACCCAAATAACATACAAGGGAATCCCCATAAGGTTAAAAGCTGATCTTTCAGCAAAACTCTGGAAGCCAGAAGGCACAGGCAGGACATATTTAAAGTGATGAAACAGAAAAACCTACAACCAAGAGTACTCTACACAGCAAGGATCTCATT